>NC_044067.1:20857100-21152100 GCF_902167405.1 Gadus morhua | reverse complement strand
AAGGGGTTCTCTATGGGGGTCCGTGCTTCTGAATGAATTGCTGCCACGAGAGCCGCAGAGGTGGAGAAGCCAGGTGTAGCGGTGGTCATGTCTGTCATGGTCTTGGGTGTGTGTGTGTGTGTGTGTGTGTGTGTGTGTGTGTGTGTGTGTGTGTGTGTGTGTGTCTGTTTTCAGTAGTGTGGGCAGTGTGGGGAAGAGGGAGGGGGTCGACATGCCGACTTGCACACGGACATACACAAAAATGCCTCCTACACACGAACACCCACACAAACACACACAAACACACACAATCACACAGGTAGAAAACATGAAATTGTTCTACCAGCTAATCAATGCATCAGTGTATTATTTACACGGTTTAGTGACAAAGAAGCACACATAAAATCAGAGAGAGAAGGAGAGACACACCCACACGCGCGCGCACCCACACATAAATTCACAAACACACTGTTTATTTCAGTGCTACACTTTATTTATGCTTGATCTGAAAAACTCAACATCCATTTTCACCACAGCTGTAGCGACTTTTGGTGGCGTGTTTGTGGACAGCTGACTGGATGATGCTAGGCCCTTGGAGCTCTCTTGAAGGTCTATTTAAATCATATTATATTATAATATAAGGCCTTCGCAGAACACTTATCCATGTCTGGCTGGCTCCGGCTGAACCAGGGCCAGATTATCATAACACTTATCACACATTACATGTGTGGACCTCTGGGATTTTGTGTATTGTGATTGTTGTGCCTGGGTTTGTATTAGGGAACCTGCGTTTGTGTGTGTTTGTGTGCATATGTGTGTGTGTGTGTGTGTGTGTGTGTGTGTGTGTGTGTGTGTGTGTGTGTGTGTGTGTGTGTGTGTGTGTGTGTGTGTGTGTGTGCATGTGTGTGTGTGCGTGTGTGTGTGTGTGTGTGTTTGTGTGTATGTGTGTGTGCATTCCACATTCTTGTGTAAATGGAGTTCTGAATGCATGAGGATACCCATGAATTTACAGTCATGTCCAGGACTGTCCAGTTCTTCCTCTCTGTCTGTCCATCTGCCATTTGGCTGCCTGCCCATCTGTCTGGCGTTCTGTCGATCCATTCATCAGACTGTATCGTCGTCTCCTGATCCAAAAGGCAGAAAGAGTGACTTATGGTTTTGGGACTGGGACAGTGTGGGGACACTGTGGGGACCAGGACGGTGTCGGACCAGGATGGTCTGAAGACAGTGGGACGGTTTGGGGACCGGGACAGTGTGAGTACAGTGTTGGACCGGGACGTGTGGGGACGGTTTTGTGACGGTGTGGGGACGGTGTGGGGACGGTGTGTGGACGAGACGGTGTTGTGACGGTGTGGGGACGGTGTGGGGACGGTGTGGGGACAGTGTGGGGACGGTGTGGGGATGGTGTGGGGACGGTGTGGGGACGGTGTGGGGATGGTGTGGGGACGGTGTGGGGATGGTGTGGGGATGGTGTGGGGACGGTGTGGGGATGGTGTGGGGACGGTGTGGGGATGGTGTGGGGACGGTGTGGGGACGGTGTGGGGATGGTGTGGGGACGGTGTGGGGACGGTGTGGGGACGGTGTGGGGACGGTGTGGGGATGGTGTGGGGACGGTGTGGGGACGGTGTGGGGACGGTGTGGGGATGGTGTGGGGATGGTGTCGGACCAGGACGGTATGTTCAGAGGAATGGTGGCTATCTGCTCCCGACATGAAAACAGGCTGAGGATACACATACACACGCACAAACACACAAACAAACACACACACACACACACACACACACACACACAAAAACACACGCACACACACACACACACACACACACACACACACACACACACACACACACACACACACACACACACACACACACACACACACACACACCCAGACACACACATATAGGTACACAAACGCATGCGCACACACACAGACAAACACACACACACACACACACACACACACACACACACACACACACACACACACACACACACACACACACACACACACACACACACACACACACACACATAAATAACTACACACAGATACTGTGAGACATCATGGAAAAGATAAATATTGTCCTTGTGATATTACATTTATGCTAACGCTCAACACATATTTAAGGCGGCATACGTTATAGAAACATTATGGCATGCACATTTCCAGAATAAAATTTAATTATGTACGATTACCGTACATAAGGGTTAGTGAAATTGAACTTAAATTATGCTGGACCAAACATTGGGTCTTACATTTTTGTTTATTTTCATATCATCTTATTTTATCTTTTGTATGCTATGGTGATACTGAATTTATTTTTCTGATATTTTTTATCTAGCATTAGCTTTTAAACATATATGGAGGATATTTTACCTTAATCCAGGTGAAAATAACTCAAATCAATGTTTCCTTTGACTAATAATTGACTAATATAAGACAACATGTTAAATACTTTCGTTAAAAAATATATAAACGCTTTTTAAAATGTGCCATTGTGTGTGTGTCAGATGGGTGCGTGTACGTGTACGCGTTTGCACGCGCGTGTGTGCACGTGTGTGTGTTTGTGTGCGTGTATGTGTGTGTGTGTGTGTGTGTGTGTGTGTGTGTGTGTGTGTGTGTGTGTGTGTGTGTGTGTGTGTGTGTGTGTGTGAGGACCGCAGCCCGCGCCATTAGTCGCAAGACAACAATCAACGACATTATGTTCGCTCTCTGTTTATTGCCTTCATTTGCATGTAAATTAAAGCCGCGTTCTGCCAGAGGGCGGGCTGTGTGGCCAATCCGAGCCTGGAGTCCTTCTGCCTCACACACATTCTCTTACAGTTACACACACACACACACACACACACACACGCACACACGCACACACACACACACACACACACACACACACACACACACACACACACACACACACACACACACACACACACACACACACACACACACGCAAACATACGCGCGCGCCCACCGCATGTAATTGGTAGGGAAATGTTAATTCGTCTAATTGTTCTGAAATTTGCATCACGCTCTATGTGATTTTGCACACATGCAATCACACACATACGCTTTATTCCTATTATGCAATTATGCATGGATGAGAAAAAGTAATTGAACCATATGAATAAATTATATTAGTCTATCTAGTCCATCTATTATCTAATTGCAAAATATCTCAGTTTTCCTCTGAACAACCGTTGTTAAAAGCCGTGGATGCCAGTGGTAAGGGAAAACAGGTAGAGGCAGAGATCCACTCAACCTGTCACAACATCTAGCTTTCAATTTGACAAATTGATCCAGCCACACTGTTAGCTACCCTGTTTTTTTTCCCGAAGACTTTGTTTGGGCAGGCTCCCGTCTGCCGGACCAGCCCCTCCCTGGGAAGAGGGCCGCTTCTCGGCGGCAGCACCTGACGAGCCGGCGGCCCTGCGGCACCTCATCCCGGATGACAGACGACCTCCAGGCCGACGGAAATAGTTGAGCTTCATCTGGAAGACATGCACTCGATAAGTAATTTAGGCCCAAATAATTATACAGTAGGCCTATTACCGGACGTGGTCTGGGAATCGAAAACTGACTCAACACACGCTGCGTCAGCATTCTTTACACAAATGTGGTGCTACATATACACTAAATCTATATCTATATAGATATATAGATATATATATATTTATCCAACGGGTGGCTTAAATCCAGCGATCTGATTGGTTCCTAACTGTTGTACAATGAACGCGGTATATATGGCTTTGAATTGCACAGGCCAATGTTGAAGCAGTTTTGTAAAGGAAACTGGACGAAAAATAACACTTGAGAAGATAAATCTAAAACCAACCTACGTTGTTCTTAGGCGGCCTATTTATTCTGTTAGTTTTTATTCTACCTCTTTTTTTTCTCTATTCCAATTTATTTTTCAATTGTTGATGTTTCATCGTTTCAAAGGCATTCACAAATTAAACATACCAGTAAATAAATGTAACCAAAGAAAGACGAAGAAAACTTAGCAATCAAAAAGCATAGACGTTATAGATAAATAGGTGACTAAATGTCATTTCCAGAGCGCGTTTCGCCTGCATGCCGCACCGATGGGTCCTCTCTGAGGTCTAGTGATCATCCACCTGACTGGAACATGGGCGCAATGTGTTCTTAAAGTCTGTGGGGGGGACTGATTAGGCCTATAAGATGCATTTTCTGTGAAAACGCCCTGGATAACCGGTCCATAATGATTAGATCTCAGTCTAATTAATCAAGCTAATAGGCCTTCATGTTTGGCCTTTTTCTAAATTATATTTTTCTAGCAATTTTTCGAAGAACTAGGGTATTGTTTTTCGTTTTCTTTCTATTTTGATCTAAATAATGTTATTATATATAAGATATGCACACACACAAATGTAGTTAAATGAGCATGTCAGGATAACACGTGTCGCTGTGTCTCTCGGACGGCCAGAGGGATATGTTGGCGATGCGTTATTCTGCTTAAGGCTGCTACGTGGAGCTCTATTTCCACGATAGGCATAGGCCGACCCAAGTGGTTAAGGAAATGCACTTCACTTACTCACCAACTTACTCATCAAAAGACATTCACTCCCATGACCCTGAGGAGCACAGTACATGCAACCGCACGCACGCACGCACGCACACACACACACACACACACACACACACACACACACACACACACACACACACACACACACACACACACACACACACACACACACACACACACACACACACACACACATTTACATCTAACAGTCACTTTCGATTACTCTCTCTCTCTCTCTCTCTCTCTCTCTCTCTCTCTCTCTCTCTCTCTCTCTCTCTCTCTCTCTCTCTCTCTCTCTCTCTCTCTCTCTCTCTCTCTCTCTCTCTCTCTCTCTCTCTCTCAAACACACACACACACACACACACACACACACACACACACACACACACACACACACACACACACACACACACACACACACACACACACACACACACACACACACACACACACACACAAGGCCAATATTAAACATTTAAAAGACTTCCAATAAAGGATGATCATGTCAATTGTTATTGGTTTCTGTGGTTTTTGATCAATATTGCAAACAAATATTTATTTTATAAGGTCAGCTTAAAAAATTACGATATTGCAATAGTGAAACTATTTGTGTATACATAATAACCTATTGTGGTCAGATGTAATGGCTAATAGCCTAACAAATTGACTTACTGATCGGATATTTGACAACTGACCTAAAACACGACAAGACTGGACATAATAATATAGCCTACTCATCACTTCAAACCTTACTATTATTGTTAAAAAGGGATATAATGGATGTATTTAAACGAGTTTTTGTATCGGTCTTCATGTGGACCGCACAGGCCTCTCCGTGACCTTGAGGTCGGTCGCGCGCGTAACCTCGCGACCTTCTGTCCGTGCACCGGTTCACGTGCGCGACAGCCGTGCTGTCTTTGATACCGGGAGAGAGAAAGCAGGATACTATCATGTTATTATGTGCTATATTTCGACAGTTACAGAGTCGGATGAAATGAGTGAACACAGGAGAGACGGAGTGCACTGCGAGGCAATTTCATGCTCTGCAACCTTTTCAACAGCCCAGATATCGCTGCGTCTCGCTGGATAAATCCCCTGCATTTCAGATTATTTATTTTTTTACATGAATATGGATTCAGTTGTCCCACTCACTGAACCAACGAGCTGCGAACCCAAATAGAAGAACACAGGGGCGCGCCGCGCGTGCACACCCCGGTTCTTAATTAAAATAGATCAGAACTGAAAGAGCGCGCGGGGCTCTTTCAACTCTGGAAGACAGAGAGAGAGAAAAAACAGCCCATCCGCATGTTTCCTATTTTTTCAATATAAAAGTGTTTTATTTGGAAACATGGTTAAAATGTACATCATATATTCTTCCCGCACCATCTTCAGATATCGGCTGTCGTGACGCCTCGAGCCGAGGACAGAGTACCTATGTGGCCCCCGAGGAACAGGCCGGGACTTCAAAAATAAACGGGTCGTCACAATAAAGGACGGACGTGATGTTTTGCACATCAGCTTGTGGGGGTTAGTGATGGGGTGGCGGTGTTCCCCCAACATGTTTCAGCGCCAGTTATAACGAAGGCACCAACTACACATGAGACATACAGGCCTATGAGGAGGGTCCTTCTCTCTGGGGACGGCCATGTGGTTTCATCAGAGAGGGGCCTGCTACTGGATGGGACCAATAGCCTATCGAAGGTTTTTAAGGAGCCCCCTGCGACTGGTCAAACCAATCCGAACGTCTCCCTCTCTGGAGATCAGGACAGGGTGCGTTGTACATCGTTCACCACCGCGGGCTCCTGGTATGAACGCGCTCTCGTATCTTCGCTGCCAAACACTTGTGGAATGCAACGTCAGAGCGTCCAGACGATTTGTTTTATTCTCTCGGGCCTCGGGCCCCCGGGTGCTCGATCGGCCTGTTGGAGGCTCGCATCAACAAACGAAAAGCCAATATATGATTATAGATAGGAGTTGATTTGGAGGGTGTGTGTGTATTGTGTGGGTATGTTAGTGTGTGTGTGTGTGTGTGTGTGTGTGTGTGTGTGTGTGTGTGTGTGTGTGTGTGTGTGTGTGTGTGTGTGTGTGTGTGTGTGTGTGTGTGTGTGTGTGTGTTTGTATCAATGTGTGTATGTGTGTGTGTGTGTGTGTGTGTGTGTGTGTGTGGGGGGGGGGGGGGGGGGGGGGGCTTCAGTGCTGATTGTTACGCCAACTCATAACTCAAGAAGGAGGAATCGGCTAAACGAGATCATCAAAAGGTCCTTTTTTCCAGGCTTTGTTTTCCAATAAAATCTTTGGTTTGTGGTGTCAGGTCACACAAGTCCCATTAGTCAGTTTGTTCACGAGTTCACGAAACAGTAGACCTATAAGATATTCAACCCTTTTTTCAAAGGTAGTATGGCGTGAGACGTCCCTCCCATACTGTTAATTAAATTAGATATATACAATGTACACAGTCCCATAATTGGCGAGGGATCTTCCACCGCGCCGCGCGTGTGCGGTCGCCTATGGGCAGACGTTTTACCCAATTCACACCTAATTGAAGTCCACGCGAGTCGAGGCCTAATAAACGGAAACCTCTTCATAACAGCAACCCGGATGATCACTATAGGCCCGCAGTACTTCTACTGTTTATAAAATGTGATTTCAAGGGCTGGGATTCTTGTATCATTGTCAGATAAACAAACTAGTCGCTCTCCTCCTTGTCTTCCTGAATGGTGGTCGTGGAGTGGTTGTATAATCCTTGCGCCATGAGTTGGAGCGCCAGGCCGTTCTTGAAGCCGCTCGCCTTTTTAATTTTAGCTCTCTTGTTCTGGAACCAGATCTTGATCTGCGACTCGTTGAGGCTGAGCTCCTGGGCCAGAGACTGCCTCCTCTGCTCCGTGATGTAGCGGTTGGCCTGGAACTCGGTCTTCAGCCGCTGCAGCTGCTCGGCCGTGAACGCCGTCCGGGGTCGCTTGTCCTCCTTCTCGTTTTTCGTCTTTTTCAATTTCCGTGTCCTTGGACCTACAGTAGGAGCGATAGTAAAAACGACAATATAAATATACAAGGATAGCGACTATTGTTGCATCTGTGCAGCTGGAAAGGACGCATTGTTGGGACCTTGTTTGTACAGGTTCTACTCATTTATAAATAGGCGAAACCAAATGATAAACACAGATAATAGGCTATATTCTTAAAATAGAATACAAATAAGATCAACACGAATCTACTAAACGATCACTTTAATTACAATAATAATATCAGTAATGCAACGTTCAAATATAGTCCTAATAATAAAATATACTATTATTTTATATTGGGCTATTATCATTATATTATTATCATCATTATCCATAACAATAATAACAACCTTAATAATAATATCAATGTAAATGTATATTTGATAATTGAACATTAATGAATATCATTGTTGTAATAATTGTAGCCCACTTTGGATGTTTTTCCAGTTCATCTGAATCTGTTTTAATTATAGGCGTAACAACCACAGTTCTTATTTGCAGGTTACTTTTTCATTTGTAGCTATTTTGAGCCATTGTAGCTATAACAATAAATATACTATTTTCTGGTATACAAGCAAGACCTAGATCAACGTGTCGGCCTGTCGGCTCCGTCATCGGATCAGGACAGCCTCTGATAGCTCCGTTTAATCCCCGATACACAGAGACCGACCTGTTTGTTATTGTGCCACGACGTGACCCAGTCAACCAAAACACGCGAGGGCTGACGCTTTTTTTAATTACCGCGAGAGTCACCGCACACACCTACAACGTCACCTACAAATTCAGAACGGGCTCGCAGACTTTGTGCTCGGGATATTCACCTTTTGATTAAACCCATTTAGCACCTTTTGATTAAAAAACAGTTGCACTTTTATTTTTGCCTAGATATCATGCCTAGAAAAATTAAAATGGAATTAAAGTTCAAATAAGAGTGGAAAAGTTGTAAATTAAACAAATCCCCCGGTTACAGTATGTGTGCTATTAGGCCTATGTTTCAGACCTATCGGTAGCCAACCTTTGTTCTTTAGAAAATATATTAGGCTTGGAGGAGGTAAAATGTCATTGGGGTGGATGCTATTTAGTAAATACTAATATACCAAAAAATATAGAAAAATAGTGCAGTAAGTAAAATAGTATAATAGTTGCAGCATGCCTATTACGTCTGTTAAATTACAATAATATTTGGGTAATTACAGAAATAGGCCTAATGTAATTTACTGGCATTGTTATTTTTTTCAAATGCAATGCAGAGATTTTACTGTATCTGAATAGGTCATGTTTTTGTAAAGAACCAAACCAGTTGAAAATAAAAGATAACAATCAAAAGATTTCTGATTTCATATTTAGATATTGTAATATTGATATTTTTCAATGCCAGGCCGAGCAAAATACTATCATGCCATAAGGCACCAATTATCCACGGTGCTTTAATTAATTCAAAATGTCCTCCCAGCTGAGGCTCTGTCGGTTGATGTTATTTCTCCTTTATTTGAACGTATTCGTGTTTCTCCGTTCATGTGAATTTAGCCGCTCTGTGCGTTCGCTCACGGAGGAGATGGTCAAATACCATCGTTTTCATAGGCTAATTGAAACACCCTGTCACGGCCTAAAGTTTACCGTAAAAATAATATACAATTCACTGCCAGAATGTCTTCAGGATTACAACACAAGGCCTTTTTTTTCCAGGAATATGTCAAACTAGGCTGACACGGAAAACCTTTTCTATCAAACACTGCACGGCTGTATGAATGCCTGATTCTGTTCTCAATAGATGAACACTCCTGAACGCAACAACACCTTTCAACTGCATGTTACAACTAAGCTACAGACATAGCCTACATATGGCCCGGCCGACTCTCCTTGAGACTCACATGGTTCAACTAACGTTCAACTCATTCAATATATAATATTAATTAATTTCAGATTATTAGTGAATATTAAGATAGCCAGTCCGCATACGTTTTTGCCTACAGTTTAATCTGTAGGCCTATAGATAAATATTTGATTGAAACCAACATAATCCCAAACATGGCTAAATCAACAATGTACCCAAGCGAGATAATATAATATTTTTTGTACGAATATAGATATTTGGATATGACTAAAAATTAAAAATACATGTAGTCTCCACGATAAAAAACTGAATTATCCAAATAGCTAAAGCAAGAATAAGCGTCCCACTGAAAAGTAAACCAACACACAAACTAAACCAAAGGAAAGGCCTCGGTTCCATATATTGGTTTATTCCGTTCACCACAACGCAGAGCCACTTATCGTTTGTTGTTCATAAACTCTCTTCTGGTTGTTCGTAAAGTCTCGTCTTTTTGTTCATAACTCTCGTCTTGTTGTTCATAACTCTCGTCTTACCAGATGATGGCCTGTCCGAGTAGCGCGTGCAGTAGACCCACGCGGGCCACAGCAGCGGCTGCGTCTCGGGCGTGGGGGTCGTGCTGCCGCCGGTCCCGTTCAGGACCACCGAGGATGAGGACGTTGTGTCCCCGAACTTCGCGCCGCCCCCCCCGCCACCCGAGCCGTCCTCCGCCGCGGAGCTCGAGCTCTTCTTGGGGCTTGGCGACAGCGCGAGGGACGAGGCAGCGGAGGACGACGAGGTGCTGTCACTGCTGCAGTTGGAGTCCTGGCAAGGCGTGCCCGGGTGGGTGGGTCGGACCACCGGGAGACCCCCCCGTTCCCGGCTCGAGCTCTGAGCCCGTTCCCTCGCGAGCTCCTTCTTGCAGCCGAAGTCCGGCCTCAAGATGTTGTCGATGAAGAAGTTGGTGGTCCTGTGGGCCTGCTGGGCGGCCTGGAGCGGCAGGATCGGCGGCGAAGGGAGGCTGGGAGAGGGGCTCTCTGCTCCGCTGCTATCCGGACTGTTAGCGTCCCGCGGCTCCTCCATCACGGCTCGAGACGCTCCAAGTCCACGTCCACTTGTTGGGCTGCAGTTGTATCCAATAATAATTCTACAAACCGCGATGGCTCGATAACTGAAACTAGTTATTTTCCCATCTGAATATTATGATGCATTATTTTTGTGTTTTAAACTGGTGACATCCCGCGTGCGTGTCGCGCCGCTGTGTCATATCGTCGACTTCACTAAACACCGACCACGGTACCGCGCGCTCTGCTCGCTCCCCGTGCCGTTCAGCACCGCTGTATGACAGCGAGATGTTCCCCAAGCCTTCACATCACTCAGCCCCCCCCCCCCCACACACACACCACCAACCCGAGGAGCACGAGGAACACGAAGAGTGAGAGCGGACCAATCGCTGCCCGGGACACTTCTGGATCTGGGTGACGACGTCCAATAACGTCACGCGTCTCTGAGCAACAGAAGCACCGAAGAGGTTCACAGAAACCCAAGAAGAGATGATCACTGCTTGCTTACGTGCCTTCAGCCTGATGAGAGTGGAGGCTAGATCTAGCCTATATAGGTCTAAATCTAGCCTTATATAGGTCTACATAGCTTTTAGGTCTACTATATCATGCTCAAATAAATTAAATGAATATGTCCTGATTATTTATTTAGGGTTCCGTTGAGCATTATTGGACAAAGCCGAATTGCGAGATTACAATAAATGTAGGCTACTGCAAATTTCAACAAATAGGCAATTTTTTATCTTAATATCAATCGCAACTGCAATCCGCAATTGGACCAAATTGATCATTTTCTAATATTGTTTGTTTTACTAGAAAACCAAAGAGAAAAATAAATCAATAGAGAAAAGCTGATCTTTTAAAGTTAAATGATGACCGTAAAATATAAAATTATGGCAATTTTCTACTTTTAGAATTTGTTCACCCAGAATAATCCTATTATTTATGAAACTCTAGGTATTTGGAGACTGTGAGGCTAATTAGTTGTGCGTAACAATAGATTGCGCGCGCACACCAACAGGCCTCAAAACGGTAGTTTCATTCATACATATTTAGTCATATATGACTAAATGGACCAATAGAGTAGAAATAGATGGAAAACATACCGGGCTGAGCAACAGTATACCAGTCACCACTCCTTTAGTTACACGTTTCAGGAATAAGCCAAAAGCACTCATTTGTCAAGCTCCGCTTATTACATTTAACAAATGCTTTATGGCTTGTCTTACCTTATTTTCCCCCCAGGGTAACAATTGTCAACAAAATAGTTTTCCAGGCTCGAATGAGCTCTTATCTCTCCTGTAAAGCGATGTGAGAGGGGGCTGCCCGTGGATAATTTATAGGTTTTAATTACTTATTTTCCGCCTGATCAGCCGGACGTTCATCACCTGGACGCGAGAGAAAGCCTCTGTCACCGTCACCGGGAAAACACTTCATCATCACAGCCCGGTAACAGACACGAGGACCACGTCCAGTACTGAAACACAGAGAATAACACAGGCAGGGAGGAGAAACAGCAGAATAATACAAGGCAGAGAGGCGAAAACAGGAGAGAATAACACCGAGGCATGAGAAAACACAGAGAATAATACCGGCAGGGAGCAGAAAACAGACGCAGAAAACGACTTTATTGACGGCTTGACGATGCGCAAGAACGATGGTTTCTTTCGTTCTTTCTTTCTTTCGTTCTTTCTTTCTTTCTTTCTTTCTTTCTTTCTTTCTTTCTTTCTTTCTTTCTTTCTTTCTTTCTTTCTTTCTTTCTTTCTTTCTTTCTTCCTTATGATCTTAATTTTGTTCATTCTTTTTCTTTAAAATGTATATTTTAGGTTGTGATAATTATATATAAATCAACACAATCTAAATTAAATTACTACATTTTCCTGTACTTAAACCTTGTTAAATGCATTCTCCCTTCAGGCGGCCATCAACACTGTATGGTCGTTTTGTCATTTTATCTATATTTGTATCTTTATCTCTCCTCAAACCTTTGACATGGGTCTAAAGACGGGCCATACCTGAGGGTCGGCATAAGACCACCAATGTATGTTCTGCAGATCGGAGCCGGGGGTAGGCTAGGCTGAGCGTATTCAAACATTGAATTTCAGCATTTCTTATTATTCGAGTGAGTTTCTTTCTTTGCGTACCTATTTGTAGGCATGTGTCATTTTTTTCTACAAATTTGCTACCATTAGCAAACTAATAGCCTACATAATAATGCCCATAAAGACCAGTTTCAATTAGATCTTAATAATCGACAACAATGAGTGAGCTAGAGGTGTGTGAATAAGGGTCGAGCCTATATGTTGGGAAAATACATTTATACATTATAGCAGTTATTTTGAAAGAATTCATAAAAATATTAATTATGGGAACTGGCTTTTTTACACAAGTCAATGTTATTTACACCTTTACGAAAAGCTTGACTATTTATGAATATACATAATCAACTAAATAAATGGTAAAATGTTGACGACTTGTAAAAAATATTTCATAATAAATTGAGACTAATCCTGTGCTATGTCAAACAACATGTGTAATGACCGCATTTATAACTGGTCTTATTAAGGCTAGGCTTAATTTGGAAAATGTAAAAAACCCTACCCTTTCGGGTAGGACTAGGCTGTTAAATAGATAAAAAGACGCCAGCTTTATTTAAATCACACAGTCATAGGCCTGAATAATTGTGTATGGCATGTTGTTTGAAAATGGCATATTTAGTTCTCACAATATGAGAATGAAACAAACTAGACAGACTAGCCTACATTGAGTAGCCAGGTAGATCCTAATCGGGCCACTAGAACAGATTAGCCAACGTGAAGAGGCCTATTCCACTCAACCTGCACCCACTATCAGTCAAATCAGAGGCAGGGCGTGGAATGAAGCGAATGCTTGAAGCGAAAATTATAAAAGGACGCCATCTTGTGGCATTTTGTGGCATCAGCAGTATCACGGCTTTGAACAAGTGACGTGATCAGAGGCGTCGTCAGCCCCTTTTTACTGGGGCACGTGCCCCAGTAAAAGTCTCCAGTGCCCCAGTAAAATTCCATTGATCATTATTAAATTAATCTGCAGAAGCGCCGCTCTCGCTATGGAATCGGCAGGATTCATCAAGTGCATCTCCTGCTGCCTCGGGAGTCTTCAGTCGAGCCTGCCTCTTACCAGCCAATCAAAAAACGAAAGGGGCTACATAAAAGCCAATCAGAAAATAGCCCTATTGTATCTGGGTAAGATTTAACGCAACAACCAATGAAAAAAATCAGTTATTTACGGATTCGTCCACGTGACTCTTCTGAATGTTTCAGTGGTAAAGTGTGTAAAGTATGACCAAAGTGTTTCTTTCTGTTCAATAGTAGATAGAACTTTATCAATCCCCTGTAGGAGAAATTTGTTAATAAAACAATAATGGTAAAAAAAATAAGGAATCTCCCACTTCCGGCTTCCATGAAAGAGAACCATACTAATTCACACAATAGCGTTGATGCAAATCTAGCATTAAAGGTTAATTTAAGGAAGTTCTCTCCAGTCACGCTGAAACTAGTTTGCTAGTAGTAGCGCTTTAATTTGCAGTGTAAGAGAATTCTGAGAAATCTGAATGCTGACAAAATTCTCAGAATTCTGACTAAGACTAGTGAACTACTTCAAAAAAAACTCAACACTGCGACCAGGCGACAAATTACTGGTGAGAACCTTCTTAAATTAACCTTTAATGCTGGATTTAATTATCAGAATTCGGATTTTATCAAAGTATTCTGACTTTATTATCAGAATGCTGAATTTTATCTCACAATTCAGAGTTTATTAGCCTATTCGATTTCTGAATTAAAATTCTTGTGATGAATAATCTACATTTGCACAGTCGATGTGCAGCACTTTAATTCCCGTCAACTTTGTTTTCTAACACCAGCATTTCCACAACAATGCTCATGTTCGTGACTGCTATAGGCCTACAAAACCATTTATAGTGCATCTATTTTTCTGCTGGGTAGTGATAGTCGCCCTAAATGCAGCTTTAATTTGGGCTCTGATTCTGAATAAATGCCGCTGCTGAACTGTGTGAATAAATAAAGGGAACTGAAATCTAAAGAAGACACGTGGTTTTGATGTAGGCCTACCGTGAATTCCAGCTGAAAGTGGAACATTGCTGCCATCAGGGGAAATTAATGTAACCTAGGCATATTGTAAGTAGCTTTCAATTCCTTGTTTTTTTGTTGATCATGTTTCGTTGGAAACCACGGGAGCTGGAAACAGCCCAGAGTAAGTCATCTCCTTTTTTAACGTTACAACAAATTCACAACTTGTTTGACACAAACAATGACAACTTGATTGCTGTTAAAGAATGTTGCCCACATAATTAGCACCAGTTTTTCAATACTGAGCGTCTGTAGCCTGTAGTTTTATAGCACACACACACACACACACACACACACACACACACACACACACACACACACACACACAGACACACACACACACACACACACACACACACACACACACACACACACACACACACACACACACACACACACACACACACACACACACACACCATGCGTGCACGCACACACGCGGAAAATGAATAATAAATGAAAAATTGTCTGTCTTCAAAACTTGAGGAAGTTTTAGTGGACAAAAACTTCCTTAACACAAAAAAGGAAATCATGGATATACAGGGTGTTTTTAACATACTGGATCCAACAATGTTCCCAACACTGACACAGATAATTCAGATCATTGCACTCACAATTCCTGTAAACAGTTGTAGTTGTGAGCGATCTTTCAGTGTGTCGAGAAGGCTCCACACCTGGCTTAGGTCAACCATGGGGCAAGGAAGGCTTCACCAACTTTCTCTTTTGTCCATTGAAAAGGAGCAACTATGCAAAGTGAGTCAAAGCCACGTTATTGACCGCTTTGCCACCATGAAGGCGCGGCGATACAGCTTAATAGTGAAAAAATAATCATTTAAAAAGGCTCTATGCAGTAGTGTATGGCCTTATTTAGTTTAATTTAAGAGCTTTGATGGTTCTATAACATTTTCCAGGTTGATTGGTGGCAATGAGCCACCTCACCTTAAGTCAGAAATTCTATTAGTTTTAAACCTTGTTTCTTGCCTTTTTAGTACATGTCGTTCTGGCAAAATTATGCTGTTTCCACACAGCTTCTAAATGAATATAGATGTGTAGACTTCTCCTGATAAAGAGGTGAAGGTCATAAAGAGACTTTTTGTTTATTTGTCAGTTACCTTATTTGTAAATCTTTGAGATGTGTATGTGTTTAAATAAATATAATTGTACGGTACTCATGAATCCGTCTTTGCGTCTTTACCTTTACCAGTGCTTTAATATAGCCTACAATATGTCAGTGACAATGATTTTGAAGCTCGTACATACCCTTCTGTATCCATCTATTTCATATTGTGCACACGTAAAAAAAAAATGTTGGCAGTTGGGGGCCTATGCCCCAGTAAAACTCTAGGTCTAGCAACGCCCCTGGACGTGATACTGTTATGTGGACTCAAACATGAACACTGCTTACCCCAACACCATGACTGGTGCAACGGGCTAATGTTGACTGTTGGTAAGTATAAAATTGTCCAATTGTGGTATAGTTAGCCTAATCTTTGAGTTTGAGGCGAAGGTTTGGGGTGATGCTTAAGGGTTGTGTTAATTAGAGTTACGGGTTAGTCTATATTACCGTTGATGATGATATTGTGACCTGTTGGGATTTCTAGGAGCATTCTGCCCTTTCAGCACCTTTTCTCCTTGGTGTTGCTTGGGGGTAGGCCAATAGGAAGGCCAAGGATTAGGGCTGTTGTGGGTTAGGGCTGTGTAGGGGTTATGCTTAGGGTTAGGTTTAGTGTTAGGGTTAGGGCCTGTGAATAGGGATTAGGGGTTAGGTTCGGGTTAGGGGCTATGGTTAGGGTTTGGGTAAGGGTAAAAGGGTTAGGGTTAGCGCTATGGTTAGGGCTATGGTTGGTTAGGTTAGGGTTATGATTAGGGGTTATGCTTAGGGTTAGGGTTATTGTTAGGGTTTATGTTTAGGATTAGGGTTAGGGGTTATGTTTAGGGTTAGGGGATATGCCTAGGGTTAGGGATGGGGTTATGTTTAGGGTTAGGGGTTATGCTTAGGGTTAGGGTTATGGTTATGGAAAGGCATGAGGCTTAGGTTTAATGGTTGTTGTTGTGGTTCTTGATGTGGTTGTTGTAATGGTTGATCAGTGTTTCCCCCAGGAAATGTCAAGGTGGTCGAAAAGCAGAGGGGGGGATTTCCATTCAAAAAGCTTTATGGCACGACTATTGTTGTGAACAGTATTACCGACGCATTATTTATTATGTATTTTTTTATGCCTGATGGAAGTACGAATTATTTCCCTACAAGAGTTTTCTACTTTGTCAATGCATTATAATTTAAAAAAAGATAACCCTAACCCTATTTTTTAATTTTAATATTAATCATTAATTCATAATTTTTTTTTTTTTTTTTTTTTTTTGAATACATTGGTAGTCAAGGCGGGGAAGTATTGTTGTTAAGGCCTTAACCATACAGTGCTGGGGGAAACACTGCTTGATGTTGTTACGGTTAGGGTCATATTATGTAGAGCTGTGGTTAGTTATAAGGTTCATGTATTCTTAGGATTCGAGTTATATTTATGTCTGAGGGTTATGATAAGATAGGGTTTGGGTTCATGGGTGTTGTGGTTGTTGTTATGGTTAGGGCTGTGGCTTAGGTTGTGGTGTTATAGAGTTAGGGTTAGGGTTATAGTTAGGGGTTATGGGTATGTTGTTAGGCCAAAACCAAATAACTATAACTCTTACTGCTAAAATTTTGGGTTAGTGTGTGTGGGTGTGTATGTGGTTGTGTGTGTGTGTGTGTGTGTGTGTGTGTGTGGTGTGTGTGTGTGTGTGTGTGTGTGTGTGTGTGTGTGTGTGTGTGTGTGTATGTGTGTGAGTGTGTGTGTGTGTGTGTGTGTGTGTGTGTGTGTGTGTGTGTGTGTGTGTGTGTGTGTGTGTGTGTGTATGTGTGTATGTGTGTGTGTGTGTGTGTCTCCCTGTGTGTGTATGTGTGTGTCTCTATGTGTGTCTGTGTGTTTCTGTATGTGCGTGTAAATTGTATTATTATATTTACATGTATATGTAGTGCAAACACAAGTTTGAGTGTTTTTTTATGTTTTCTTTTATTGGTAGCTATTATCATTAGTTGTCTCAAGTGCATAGTAGATGTTTTGATATATTTCAAAAATGTCCGCTGTAGTACAATCTGCTATAACAAAGAAATACACAACTCAGTTAATAAGATGTCTTAAGATAATTCATAAGAAGTAGAAGAAAACTTAAAGGAAATTCCCAAAATGTTCCTTTTGAACCTATTAGATTCCTTTCTTACAAGTATTCTCACTTTATGGCCATGTATGTGTGGATAAGTGTAAATCAATCACAAGCAATCACTATCTCGATATACAATTCAGAGAAGGGATTTAAAGTTGTGTAGTTGGCATACAGGCTAGTCCTATGTTTTCACTTTTATAATAATATCACACAAAATTTGATTAAAAAGATTAGTGAATACATATATATACTATACTAAATTGAATCAATTTTAAATATAAAATTGATGTTATGGTTACGGATTTAAACTAAGGCATAACTTCTCAGTTATACCTCCTAATCTACGACTAGGACCTTCCTAAGATGATAAGGACCTTGTCATGGACAGGACTCAACACACTGTTCTCTCCTGGGAAACGAAAGCTAGAGCTCTGATTGACTTGCTTGGATCAAAAAGTTCAAATTCAGTGAAATCTTCTATAAGAAGTCATGAGTCAACAAATTGAACTACCAACCCGATAGGATTCCCCTTCCCAATTCTCAATCACATGTCTGGATATTCTGACAGAGCCACATTTTTCGCCAACTTGCAGACGTGAGCTTTTGGTACGTCACAGGATGGGGTTATATCTTAGTGCAGATGGGCTGGTGGTCATTCAGAGTTGGAGAGTTCATAGAGGACCTGCGGCCACAGTCACCTTCCTCTTTACACCATGCCGAAGAGGAGCGATATACTTCACTTTGAGAGTGACGGTAAGAACGGTTCTTATATCGTTTTGGCCCTTAAATGACTAATATTATACAAAATACTTAACATGACCCTATTATACTTAATACTTATTATTAAGTATAATGTGTTCAGGCATACTGCAGCCAAATCTTCCAGGTCCTGTCTTTGTATCGATTGTTTAACCCCTACCTGCTCCTTAATGACCTGTCTCTGTATCGACTGTCCGGCTGCTCCTTAATGACCCGTCTCTGTATTCACTGTCTAACCCCTACCTGCTCCTTAAGGACCTGTCTCTGTATCAACTGTCTCACCCCTACCTGCTCCTTAATGACCCGCCTCTGTATTCACTGTCTCACCCCTACCTGCTCCTTAATGACCTGTCTCTGTATTCACTGTCTAACCCCTACCTGCTCCTTAATGACCTGTATCTGTACTAACTGTCTTACCCCTACCTGCTCCTTAATGACATGTCACTGTATTCACTGTCTAACCCCTACCTGCTCCTTAATGACCTGTCTCTGTATTCACTGTTTAACCCCTATCTGCTCCTTAATGACCTGTTCACTGTCTAACCCCTACCTGCTCCGTAATAACCTGTCTCTGCTGTCTAACCCCTACCTGCTTCTTAATGACCTGTCTCTGTATTCACTCTCGAGCCTCTACGTGCTCATTAATAACCTGTCTCTTCTGTCTAACCCCTACCTGCTCCTTAATGACCTGTCTCTGTATTGATTGAACCCCTACCTGCTCCTTATGGCTTGTCTCTGTCACTGTCACCTACCTGCTTCTTAGTATCAAGTTACCCTGCCTGTTCCTCGATGGCTTACATCTCCGTCATTATACATTAAACAATCCCACACATTACCAATAGATGGCAGTAGATTGTGGCTATTTTTCACAGCAAAAAAAGCTCTTTCAAATACTTGTGAAAGACAAGTAGGTGTAGCCAAACAATTTTTTTTGTCAAATGAGATGGTTAATTGTATTACTCTGAATAAGCATATATGCATAGCTCATGGGATGGTAAGATTTGCCTTCATATATGATGATTATCTGTTTTCTTTAGCATACACTATATACCCTACGAGGGCTGTCTGATTAATGGGTTATTCAAGTATCAACTTATCGTATCTTTCCTGTGTATCACCCCTCTCCGCTGTATCAAATAGGCTGCTGACTGCTCTCTAGTGTCATGTATATATACTGTGTGTTGTGCATTTAGATGAGCTGGTGGCGAAGCCCAAAGCGCAGCCGTGTTTGAAGGTCATCATAGTGGTTCAGGTGCTACTGAGCGTGTTCACCTCTCTCCTGGCCGTCAAAGGTAGGCTTCCCGATGCTGTCGGCTCTGAGGAAGAGGCCTTTGAGAGTCTTTTTTAAGTGAAACTGCTTGATATTAGGAATTATAAGGTTATAGACGGTCAAATAGTTGGGGACGATGTTATTTCCCTATTTTTATGATGAATCCTTTCAAGTGGTGTGGTGAAATTACTCAGTAAGCAAAATACTGTACTTAACCAAACAGAACTTCCTGTGAACATCTTCTGTCCTTCCTGTTCCTGTGCTTTCCACAGTGTTCACAATGAAAGCCCCGGCCCCAGGGGTCAACTCAGAGAATATGTTCCCCATCAGACTAGAAAGCCTCAGGCAGATTAGCAACTGCAGCCAAGAGATGGCATCCCTGAGACACCATCTCCAAACCCTGCAGACTCAGGTCTCTAAGCTGCTCCCATTGCTTTCCACAAGATTGTGGATGTTGACTTTCATTCCCAGCAGTTTAAGAGTGAAACAGTTTAAGATGGCTGGTCATTAGCCTTCTCATTGTTGAACCCCCTTCTCCTCCTCTCTCTTGCCTCAGGTTAAGACCAGACCTCTCTGCCTTGAGCACAATCTGACTAGTATGAACTTGCTTCCAGGTAAAGCCAGTTTCATAGTGCATGTGGGTTTGGGTTTGTATATAGTAGAAGAAGTTTATACATTTTAGTATATATTTGTGTAATGTGTGTGTGTGTGTGTGTGTGTGTGTGTGTGTGTGTGTGTGTGTGCGTCAAATTATTCACAAATCGTATTGATTGTTCATTTTAATAAAGTATCAATATAAAATTGTTTGCATGTTTGTGCGTGTTTGTGTGTTGGTGTGTGAGTGTGTGTGTGTGTGTTTGTGTGTGTTTATGTGTGTTTGTGTGCATGCACGTGCGTGTGTGTGTGTGTGTGTGTGTGTGCGTGTGTGCGTGTGTGCGTGTGTGTGCAGGCCCCCCCGGTCCTATGGGCCCAGTGGGACCACCAGGTGTACAGGGTACTCCCGGAGAATCTGTTATGGGAAAAAGTGGAAGTCCAGGTAGGACACCTGTTAACCTCTCTATTGTGTGAGTGTGTGTGTGTGTGTGTGTGTGTGTGTGTGTGTGTGTGTGTGTGTGTGTGTGTGTGTGTGTGCGTGTCTATGTGTGTCTATGTAAGTGTGTCTGTGGGTGAGTGTGAAGGATTCTTCTTTAATCGGCATCTATTTAACAAATTAATTTGCGGTAATTTGAGTGATATTTAAAGATAAAAATGCTATATATGTTAAAATAACTTTATTTATCATGTGCTTGATCAATATTCCTACTGCACCCCTCGGTTTTCCAGGACTACCAGGACAGAAAGGCGAGGAGGGAATGTTGGGTAAGGAATTTTGTTTGGATCCTACAGGATACATTAAAATCACTTTTATTGAACAGCCAAACGCCCTGTTGTTGTTGAGTTGTTTCCCTCATTAAGTACCTTGTGATGCTAAGATAAATACGATTGGATATTTGTTTATCATGCTTATAAAAAATTAGCACGAAAACTAAGTGATCCATGAGTAAAGTTAGATTCTATACATTGAAAGGCATTTTTGTGCGTGTGATGTATGATACACTATATACATATATATATATATATATATATATATATATATATATTAGGGCTGTTAAAATAAGCGTGATAATAACGTGTAAATGCAATCTTATTTTAATTTGATGAACAAAGGAATAAATCGCATTAACACAAGTTCTTGTCACGACTTGACTCAGGGACAGGGACTCAGAGAAGCAAAACTCAAAGGACGGCAATATGTTTAAACCAAAAACGCTTTACTATAAAATGGTAACAGAAAACGCTCTCATGGAGGATACAAAACTATGACAAAAGATGCTTGCTTAGGAGGATACAAAACACAATTAAATACAGTATTATCTGCAAGTGGTTGGGCACAATAAACGAACAAACACTGAGGCTTGACAATACCCTGGGGACGCAAGACGAACTGACATTAGACAAAGGAAAACAAGGGCTATTCATACATGAGGGAGGGGAACACAGGTGAGACGAATCAGGAACCGGGGAGGCAATCACAGTTGAGGAAGTCAAGTGCCTGAACCGAGAGGGAAAAGGGAACTACAAAATAAAACAGGAAGTGAAAGACAAGACATGAGTGATTTTAACTTGGCTCAACAGAATTAACAAACTTTGAGTGACATGACAGTTCTCTATTTTTTATATTTTCCACTTTTTTTCATAGTAAATAAAACTCCCTCAATATCACTTGGTCTAGTTTTTGCTTATTAAGTACATTTGGTATGAATGATAATGGGTCATTCCATTTGATCTCATTTCACTTCAATTGGAGTGGATTTAAAATGTAATTTTAAAAAATGTATTAATTGTGAGTTAACTCACCAATACTATGAGATTAAGCGCGATTACAATTATGAATCATTAGAAAGCCCTAATATATATATCTATACATAAGGATACGTACTAAAGGATGACACATCATTCCTTAGGCCAGCGCGGCCCAGTGGGAGATCCTGGACGTCCTGGATATCCAGGAGTCCCAGGAGTAAAAGGTTCCCAGGGTGAGGAGGGAGATCCCGGTAAGTTCTGCCTGCGACCGTGTGATACCCCACTAGGGCTACGCACCCTGAAGGGTCAGTGAGAAGGGGGGAACTTGTCAAGTTTAATGTTTTAAATTATGTCGGAAACTATTCATATTTGTTGGATTCATTTAATGTAATATACATTTTGATTGTTACTGATCAATAACTAAGGTTGAGTCCAGAAATAGAGGTTAGCCTGTGTGTCATTTAAAATATTCACTAAAACACAAAGCTTTGGAAACATTGACCTAGAAGGAGTTTTTGGTTTAGAAATGTCCATTCATCGGATAAGAAATGGTTCTAGTTCTGGGATATTGATGTTTTTTTTTTTTGTTTATGTGAGGAAGACAATAGCAAGGGTTTGGCTTGGTCCGGTTGAGATGAGGAATAGCTTTAGATTCTTAGTTTAGTGTGGACCGGTGTTTCAAAGGGTTTAGCATGCTGAGGTTCAGCCATGAGTGTTAGAGGGTTTGAGTCAGGGTGTGAGCGGGTTGTGAAATGCAGAAGACATTAGCTTTCAGTTGCAGGTCCTGCGATCATCTGGGTTCTGATGACCTGTCAGCCCCTGTCAGAGGCAGATGAAACACTGGATCGATGGGCGTCCGACATTTTCCCACAGTCCTCCTCTGCTCTCTCTCCCCCATTGCTGACATTTCCCTGTTTGAGATCTTAATCAGGGCATGGGTTAGCAAGAGCTTTCCCAAATCAATCCAGCCCAGTGCTGCTACCTCAGAGCAACGGGTCCTGAGTTTGAATCCCTGGGGGTGGACTCTTCTATGTTCTCCTTGTGATCTCGTGGGTTTGCTCCCAAACAACAAAAACACTCCTGCCCATAACTAAGGCGATTGCTCTACCTGTGGAGTTGGTTCACGGCCCTCGCTCTAGCAGCCTACTGCTCCTGGCTTCTAGCTAGCATTGGTTAAATACAGACGAGGAATTTCCTAAAGTGATTAATAAATATAAAAATGTAAATGGTTGGATTAAAATGGACCAAACAGCTCAAGTGCTAAAGCACCCTTGCAGGAAATGTGTAGATGCATGCAATTAAGGAGCAGGTAGAGCTTTTTGTGGACATTGGGGTGAGAACCCAAAACCTTCTGCTGGTAGTCTTCTATCTCACAGACACAAATATCCAAATCACCACGGCAGACAGCCAGAAAGAATGAGTGAACATCAATGAGAACCGATATTCTGAAATGTTGTCATTTTTTATACATTGAATACAACTTTGGTTTCAACATATGTTTTCTCTGTGCTCCCCCAGGAGAGAGGGTGATGGGCCCTCCAGGCCCCTCAGGGGCCTGGAGGAATAGCTGGTAAGAGGCTTCTAACAGCATGACTGTCGTTATGACACATGATAATTAAATGATCCTTCAAAGAAAAATATAATTTTTATCTAAATAATAATTAAAAGAAAATGCTCAATGTCAATGCCTAATTGAGATTGCATGACATTTAAGGACAATGTCATGACAGTTCTTTCCAGTATGCTACCTGTTAAGTTCCAATCCATTAGCTACCCTTGTTAGCTTCCTTTATGTTGGCTTCCTGACTGATTAGCTTATTACTGTAGCAACCTTTGATTCCCCTTGGCTTCTTAACTGTCCCAATAGATAGCTTAGCTTCTTGACTGTTGCAACAGATAGCTTAGCTTTATGACTATCCCAACAGATAGCTTATTAGCTGTGATACTGTCATATCCTGGCAGCCTTCCTGTCCCAAAGTATAGCATAGCTTCCAGATAGCTTCCTGACCCTCACAACAGATAGCCTACCTGCCTGATTTTCCCAACAATACCTTGCTGTCCAAAACAGATAGCATGGCGTCCTGACTGTACCAATAGTTAGCTTATAGCTTCATCGCTGTAAGCGTTATCCTCCTAACTTTTAACATTCTGCCTGTAGCTTCAGTCTGTAGCTTGCCAAAGACTCTTGGTTTAAAGGTGGACAGGTAATTACGTGTGAAAAATAGGCTTTCGCTCTGAGCCTTGCTTCGACACTCATCCTTCTCAGGGCCAACACGTGCATGCTGTCAGTGAGCACTACCTGCTCTCGGCCACCTGTGGATAAATGATGGCCCTGATCCATATTTAATATGCTTCTAGACGGGCTAGGAGACGTATCATTTCTCATGGCTGACGAACGAGCACCACCATATGCAATTGATAACTTTAGCAGGTTTGCTAACAAACTGTATAATTGGTAATAATTCCCAACACCTAGATTTATCATTGCTCTGTTTAATTGAATGGATTATCATGTCCATATTTAAATCAAATAAATGAATAGGCCTAGAAACTCTTGAAACCAAGTGAAGGGATTTGGACAGAGTCAAAATGGAGTAGACAATATAAACATGCACACCATTTAAAACATTTCAAATAGTTAGAAAAAAATAAAGTATCATAAAGAGTTAAACAAATAGCTAATGTGATCCAGTTTGATTACATTTGAGATTAAATATAGAATAGCTGATTAGTTCTGTTGGCAATTTCCAGCTCAACTATAGACTCAGAACCGCCCAATCAACGAAAACCCGCCCAAAACATATATTGCCAGATATCCAATAATCATTTACTTCTAAAATGGCAAATACACGAAAACAAACCTAAATGCAACCTGATTATTAACTATGATGTCATGTGGTATACAAGGAACTTCTCATCTATCTCTCATCGGTAGACTCATCTATCTCTCACACACACAAACCTCAAAAGGGGATTGTAAAATACCATATAGAAAAGGTTATTTTGGGCAGTTAGACTTTTCTTATTGAGCAGCGCATACTTGGAATACTATACCCACAGAATAAAGGAACATTACACAGTCTATGTGTATGCTCTTGTCTGTGCTTATGTGTTCTTGTCTGCGTTTATGCTCTTTGTATATGTGTATGCTCCTTGTCTGTGCTTCTGTGCTTTTGTCTGTGTTTAAATGCATATGTGTTTTAACGTGCTACATGTTCATGCACTTTTTTCTGTTTCTGTGAGCTACCTGTTTCATGTTTTTCACACACCACCAACCTGTTATGGGCAGGAATAATGTGTAATTTTACTTGTTTGTGCTTGTCATTTTTTTTGCGCTTATGTGTTATATTTTTGTAGTTTCTTAATGTTTCTTTTAAGCTATCAACCTGCCAGGGACGTGAAAATTAGCCTGCATGTCTAAATCTGGCACATTTACATGTTGAACTTTGTTAATAATGTGCGCTGTCCCTTCTTAATAAAGAAATCAAAAAAAAGAAAAAGGGTTAGGTTAAAGAACACACTGACGCTCAATGAGATGACACTAATACACTACACACAAAATATGAATGTAAAAGACAATGAGCACAATAAACTCCTGAATGCGACCTAATTGACTTTATAACTTTTACGTCACTCACACACACACACCCACACACACACACACACACACACACACACACACACACACACACACACACACACACACACACACACACACACACACACACACACACACCATCATCATCGGTGGACACTCAAGGTTGAGTATGTCTGTCCTCCTTCTTGATCCCTATTGGTCTTCAGGTGTGCGAGCAGGCCGATCCTGGACCCGCATATTTTGGGGCAGTGTGGGCATGGGTGGGCAGTGGCGATTGTGGGTTTAGGTGGAACCTCTTTGGTGGAAGCAATCTTCTTTCTGCTTCTGCGCTTGTCTTCTGCAGCACTATGGAGATCGTCATTATACTGCACTGCACAGCTCCATCTTGGACAAGTTGTCTCCAGGCCGCCCTGTTTGTTGCTGTGGCCTCCAGGTCTTAAGGCCTATGTGGCACTTCTTGAGGTTTGCTCTGATGTTATCTTTGAACTTTTTCTTTTCTTTTGGCCTTCTGGGGCATGTATTCCTTGAACAAGCTGTGAGTAGAGGACTTGTTTGGGGAGGCGAGAGTCAGGCATCCGAATCCTGAGGCCAGTCCATCAGAGCTGGTGTTGGGCGATGATGGCAGTGATGGTGGAGATGCCAGCCTCCTCCAGGAAGCTGGTGTTAGTCCGTCGATCCTCCCAGGTTATCCTGAGGATTCTCCGTAGGTAACTCTGATGGAAGGCCTCAAGTGCTCTCAAATGCCTGCTGTATGTGGTCCAGGCTTCTGACCCATACAGGAGAGTACGGAGTAGTACCGCTTTGTAGACCAGAATTTTGGTCTTTGACTGGAGGTCGCGGGCCTCAAAGAATCTTTTCTTCAGCTTTGAGTATGCCCCGGTGACACAGCTAAGACGGTGGTGTACCTCTTCATCAATGGTGACTTTAGATAACAGGAGGCTGCCAAGGTATGGGAAGTGGTCCATAGTCAATGGAGAAGTTTGGGTGAGTGTTGCTGTTTGGTGGTGGCTGATGAAGGATTTGTGTCTTTTTTTGGTTGATGGCCAGACCGACCTGTTTGTACGCTTTCGCAAAAGAAATCAAGGTACACTGTAGGTCCTCTTCTGAAAGGGCTACAATAGCACTATCGTCTGCATACTGCAGCTCTGTGATGGTTATGAGCTGCTCCACCCCTACATTCCTAGCCGCTCTCTCTGGTCAGCTGACCAGCTGCTCCTGACAGAGCCCAGAGCCTGGCTAAAACTCAGAGGTGAACAAGCTTCTTCCGTTGCAGCTCCAAAACTGTGGAATAATTTCAGACAAGCCCCTTGAATGTCTCTTTCTTTTTTAAGTCCCGACATACCATGACACTGTGATTCTGAAAAAAGTGTAAATGATATTGAAATTCTGTTTTCCTTTTATTATTTGGATTATGCATATAAGTGTGTTGATTTGTTAAACGAAGGTGAACGATAAAAAATTGACCAAGTTACGAAGTAGTTGAAGTGTCAGAGAATGGGCGGACGGCTCCGCCGTCGTCCCCTTGACTTCCATTGTAAAAAATAGTATTTTAAAAGAGAAGCACGCGATTCAAAGCTAATCTGAACATTAAAAAATTGGAATGGAGTCTCTAGGTGAAAAATTGAGGAAGGAGACAGGTCTCAAAGTTTGTAGAGAATAATAAAGAAAGGATAAAGAAAGAAAGAAACTTAGTTGAGCGAGGAACAAAAAGTTACTTACTAAAGTGTCTTATTTTACAATAAGGGCACTATTTTAACGGTCTGAAACGCAAGTATGAAACGCGAAACACAAGTAGCTTTGTGGGCGGATCTCTGGCGCTGTTGCTATCATACCGGCGGATAAATGATTCTTGCGCCCGACGCAAATCTAAAATGGGTTGGTCTGAAGTAGCTTAATGACCCGTAGGTGTGTTTTGGGCGTAACATGCAATAGACCAATGAGAGTGCCATCTTCCAAGAGCCAGCGCATTTGAACTTGACGAGTTGATATTTTGCCAGCGCGTTTGAAGTCTCCGCTGAGACAGATGCATGACCACATGTATTTCAAACTTCAAATGACTCAGTTTATGGCCAGATCATAGGCCTAATTCACACATGGAATAGCGTTTTATTCTACAACTTCAGAAACACTAAGTCGTCATGTAAATTTCGGCAAAGAGAACTTGACACATACAGTATATGATATGCGGTCCTGTGGCCGCAACTGTGGGTCTATGTAATAATATGCGGCAATACATTAACAACCATCGTTTATTATCAGTATTGGATACATTATCGTTATCGACTTGTATTCATAATATGCATGAGTCCCCCTGTTAATATACATTGCCATGGACTGTATTATGTTTTGCGTGTTTAGTTTGCGTGTGCTTAAATAGATGGGTGCATACATATTGTTGAACTGCGCGCCAAACATTACCCGCATTCATTCGTTCTTTTAAACACTCACTCGCAGTAAAACTATGTTTTCTAACAATCAAATACTCACCATCCTAAAAGTCATGGGCTTGTACACGATGTCTGTGTCAACAAAATATGTGTTGGCTGTAATGTGTTTGCAGATGCATTGTTTTAAAAGTACAACTTCTTACCACTGTATCAGCTGTTCAACTTCTTTCCCAAATAATTCAACCATTTACCCCAAAACGAGATTTCGTTTTGGAAGGCTGGGATATACTTTGCTCGAGTTTACTATTGTTATTATCATAATTTTAACGCATGGCATTAGCCTACTACAGTGTTCATTCATGCAGCCCGTCTGGAATTTTTTTCTGTTCACAATCCACATGCTATTTTTATGCAGTTTCACATATATGAACAATCTTTGACATCATAATATTTAGATTAGGCTAATCGTTGCATGTTTGTGCTGTGTATAGCCTACGTGTGGGTAAGCTTATGTTGAAGTTCCGACCTGCCATGGCACTTCAAAATCGCAACACTAACTGCGCTATCCGCTATTGCATTTAGACCAGGTAATTGCCGGTAAGTGGCGCAATTGCTTTTTGGATCACTAAGGCCCCATTTACACGAGGACGCTTGCGGGTAAAAAAGAAAAAAAAAAATTATCGGAAGTGCCTTTCGTTTAGAGACGGTGACTGCGTTTTTTGGGGCTTAAAAACGCAAAAAATCGGAAACCACCCTACAGAGTGGAAAAACTTAAATAAGCTCCGCCGTAGCGTTTCCGTCTACACTGCCAAGACGCAAAACTCTGCTCAGATCTGCTCACGTCCCGTATGTGTTTACGTCGCATACATGTGCCAGTACAGGGAAATAAACAAACATGTTGGATTATTTCCATGCGTCGGACCTTCAAGCTGCTCTGGCAGCTCTGATAAACTTACAGGAGTCTTTCCACGAAATCTACAGGACATGTACAGATAGTATTACTGAACAGAGCACCACCATGCCAGCTGGCATGCATATCCAATCAAATTCCACACACTTTTGCGTCACCGTATGCACGCAGATTTCCTCCCGAAAACACTTGTCTAAACGCAGAATAAAAAGTGATGGCGCGACGCCACTTTCGCGTCTCCTTTTCAGACCGTCATCATGTAAACGTAGCCTAAAATTGCACCAAGTTTCATTTATGCCGGAACATGCCTCTGCTCTTCCCCGAAAAGCCTCGACCAGGGCGCAAGTGTAGTGACACGAGTTTGCTCCAGGGGTAAATCAGCTTTACGCCGGGTGCAAACAAGCAACGATACATGCATCGGTGAAGAAAGTCAATTGCGCTGGGTGCAAGATAGGGCCCCAAGTGTGTCAGAACAATTTTTGGTTCAGCAGTTGTATAATTCCAATTTTTTGGTATGTTTTATGGTCATTATTCAATTTCAGATTCCATGGTAGCGATGGAAAATGTCAGTCAAACAACTTTTGTCACTTATAAGCCAATAACATTGTTCTATTCCGCTCCAAACTCAAGTATGGTTGTTTTAGTTCCAAAGAGAGGCCTTTTCAGGGACCCTTTGACAAGGGTATGCCACGATCAAGTGGTACATGTAGTTGACTGCTTCCCAGAGGGGTACACTTCCAGGATACTATAATGCCACTGAGTGGGGACCATTATATTTTCACGATCACGTGGTTCATGTAGTTGACTGCTTCCAAGAGGGGTACACTTCCAGGATACTATAATGCCACTGAGTGGGGACCATTATATCTACAAGATCGCTGAATATAAATCTCATATGCAATGATTGTGTTCTGCCGTAAAATCTCATAGTGTTCAAATTCGAGCTGATACAGGGGGTTCAATTACATCATAAACTTTATTTCCCGTGCAGCGATATCATGCGTGTGTGTGTGTGTGTGTGTGTGTGGTGTGTGTGTGTGTGTGTGTGTGTGTGTGTGTGTGTGTGTGTGTGTGTGTGTGTGTGTGTGTGTGTGTGTGTGTGTGTGTGTGTGTGCCATGTAGGCCCCCCCGGTCCAGTTGGCCCACGAGGCCCCCCAGGTGTACAAGGTGTTCCAGGAGCGTCTGTCAAGGGAGGTTCTGGGTTACAAGGTAAGACACCTCCATCAGTCCTCAATACACTATGAGCCAAGCTGGACACCTTTTGTGTGTGCATTGGAACAGTGAACCATTAGGGTTATTTGGACAGCATATTGAATATTAGTGAATATTGTTATTATGATTGGCTGTGGTTAAGTTAAGGATTTGATATGGTTAAGGTAAGGCTTGTGTGTGTTTAATGCAAAGTTTTTGTTTGTTTAAGGCAAGGTTTGTGTGTGGTTAAGCTAAGGCTTGTGTGTGGTTAAGGCAAGGATTTGATATGGTTAAGGTAAGGTTTGTTGGTGGTTCAGGTACGGGTTGTGTTTGATTAATGTAAGGTTTGTGCGTGGTTAGGGGTCAAGGGTTGTGTTGTTAAGGTTAGGGCTTGGTATGGTTAAGGTTACTGTTGTTTTAGATTAAGGTAAGTGTTGTTTGTGGTAAAGGTAGGGGTTGGGTATGGTTAAGATAAGGGAGGGATAGCTCCATAACATGATGTATTCCATGTTTTCTAATCCAGGTATTCCTGGACCAAGAGGAATAACTGGATCCAAAGGTGATAGAGGATACCCAGGTAAGTTGTGTGTGTTTGTGTGTGCATGCGTAGATGTGTGTATGTGGGCGTATTCTTGTTAATGTGTATGCAACGTGTTTGTATTTAAGGCATTGATAAAGAGCCAATGCCTTCTGTATTTGTTTTTCGCACATAGCTTGTGCCTTTAGTTATTTTTCATATACCTTATAGGTGGCCGTGGTGCTATGGGCCTGAAAGGAGAATCTGGATCACCAGGGAGGCCTGGACCAGCAGGACAGAGGGGTACGTTCATCAGAATCACAACCATTAGAATCAACCAAAGTGCTGTTTAACATGGGCCTTTTGATCATTGATGCATACACATTCAAGAGGGAAACATTTAGGACTATAATAATAATGTAATATAATGTGTAATATAGGACAACTTTATAATATATCTAACCCTAACCCTAACCCTAATATATAATATAACCCTATAATGTATAATTTAGGATTAACATATAAAATATAGGACTTTAATGATCTATAATGACACTATAGGAATATGTTATAATGTTCAGGACTATAACAAACTATAATTTATATGTTAAATTGTTTATAAGACCATAATATAATGTATTGGACTATAATGCACTATATTTTATAATGTAAGAATATATTATAAATGTATAGGGCTATAATGCATCATAATATATAATGTAGGACTATAAAGTACATTTATGTTCTATAATATATAATATCGGACTATAATATAATGTATAGGACCGTAATGTCCTATAATTTATAATATAGGAATATATTACAATAATGTTGACCAAAATGTAGTATATAATATAACAAGGACTATAATATAGTGTTTCGGACTATAATGTACTACGGGTATATTATAGGGCTACAAAATAATGTATAGGACTATAATGTAGAACAATGTAGAATATTGAACTAAATTATTATGCACAGGAATTTTGCTTTGAGGTCGTTCATCTTTTTTCTCTGTTAAAGGTTCAAGAGGATAACCTGGTTTGAGGGGTGACAATAATCTTTTTTTAACATAACAAATAAATACCTAAAAATAAATTAAATAAATTATATTATTTCTTGTGAATGGTTGTGTTGCATGTGTATATATATATTGTGGCAACCCGGCTTGGTGAGTGACCCGGCTCCTTCCAATAAGCACACCAACTGGAGCTTACTTAAAGCCAAAATGGCACTTTTATTCATTCATAAATGATATATCTAACAAAGCAAACCAAAAAACTCAGCTTTGGAGGAATCGACAGTCTTCTTCCTCCGGGTGGAATCACATCACCCACGAGACTGGTCTCTCCGCACACGCGAACCAGGAGAGCCCTGAATGAGTGTGGAAGCATGCTTTTTAAAGCATGCTTCCCACCTGCTCCTCAGGTGCTCTGCATCTCAATGATTGGCACCGATGTTCTTACTGGCGCCATTTGTCGGAAATCTGTGGGACACCGCCTCCACAACCTGCCCCCTTGGCCTCCAGGGGCGCTGTGCCAGAGACAGGTTGCCACACTCCTCCACCCTTTGATGAAGGCCCGGGGCACCTCTGACTGACCAGCAACCCGCGACGAGGCTGGATAGGGTGTTGGCGTTGGTCCGCCCCGGCCAGTGTCCCCCCTGGAACCTGTAGGACCTCTTGCCGGAGCGGTAGTCCTGCCCCAAGCGTAGCTGCTCCTGCTGCCGGCGCAGCTTGTCCCACTCCCGCTGGATCCCGTACCGCTCACGCCGGCGCTCAAACCGGATGCGCTGCCGCTCACGCTCCAGGAACTGCAGCTCCATGCAGTCGGCGTCCAGACGCCGCTTCTCCACCTCCAGCCAGTTCCTCTTGCGGATCAGGTGCTCCCGTTCCTCCCTCTCTTTGAACTGACGGATGCGATCCCGCCTCTCCACCTCTCGGACGCGTCGCCTCGGCTGGGCTGCCCGTCCAGGTGGCGCTGTTCCCCGTCTGTCCTGACCAGTCTCAATTGGCTGGGGCTGGGGTCCGACGTTGAAGCTCAGCTGTTGGGCAACCTGCCGAATCTCTTCCAGCTCCTTCATCAAACCCGACAGCTGGGCCTTCAGTGCCTCCCTCTCCCGGGACCAGTCAATGCTTTGGGCCTCGTTTCCGGCGGCAGTCTCCTCCAGGGCCATCTTGTGCTCCACCCTCATCTTCTCCAGCATAGTCCTGCTGGCCACCAGCTCCTCACCTTTCCTCTGGTCATCCTGGAACCTTTGTTCATTCAGCCGCTGGATGATATGCTCCTTCTCAGCGAGGGATTCCACCAACCTGGTGAGGGCGCGGTCCGTGTTGGAGGTGTCCGCCTGCAGCGACTTGATCCTCCCTTTCAGGCTGCCCATCTGCTTCTCCTTGTCCCGAAGCTGTTCCTGCAGGTTCTCCATCCCGTTCTGTAGGTCATTGACCTTCCGCTCCTTAACCTCCAGCATGTCCTTGAGGTCCTGGATCTCCCTGATCAGGGTGCACTTCTCCTCGGGCCTTTCCTGGATCTGCTTGTTGAACGTGGGCCCCTGCTCGAGCCGTTGGACCGCCTCTCGGAGGAGGAGGAGTTCAGTTTCTCTCTGGGTGGCAGCTGCAGCTCTGTTGGGGCTCTGCATCGGGGTTCGTTCATCCATTGAAAAGGAAAAATGGTAACTTGGTCGAGCTGCCTCCATTGGAAGTCGGCGTTTACTTAAAAGATGGTCCGTAGATTGGTCGAGCTGCCTGCATTCTCCACCATATGTGGCAACCCGGCTTGGTGAGTGACCCGGCTCCTTCCAATAAGCACACCAACTGGAGCTTACTTAAAGCCAAAATGGCATTTTTATTCATTCATAAATGATATATCTAACAAAGCAAACCAAAAAACTCTTGGTTTTTTGTTCCAGCCAACGATTCCTCCAAAAAGCTTTGGAGGAATCGACAGTCTTCTTCCTCCGGGTGGAATCACATCACCTACGAGACTGTTCTCTCCGCACACGCGAACCAGGAGAGCCCTGAATGAGTGTGGAAGCATGCTTTTTAAAGCATGCGTCCCACCTGCTCCTCAGGTGCTCTGCATCTCAATGATGGGCACCGATGTTCTTACTGGCGCCATCTGTCGGAAATCTGTGGTACACCGCCTCCACAACCTGCCCCCTTGGCCTCCAGGGGCGCTGTGCCAGAGACGGGTTGCCACAATATATATATATATATATATATATATATATATATATATATATATATACATTCATATATATATATATACATAAGAAAACATGACAACTTGGGGTATGAGTTCACAGAAGGCGGACTTGTTGCTGACACAACCTGCATTTACTTCTGTTCCCTTCTCAGGATCTCCAGGAACTAAATTTGGGTAGGAGACGAATGAAACTGGTCTACAGCAATACGAAGTTGGAAAGTACTTATGTCTGACCGGAATCTATCAAACGGGCTTGGCTACACACGTGGACTGACGAACACACATGTATACATCAGACACACGGGCACCAAATCACAGACACACAGAGACACAGAGGTGACTACTTGTATCTACAAATGTACTATCACTTTGGATAAAAGCGTCTACTACTTTTCTTCATCCATGAACACCAGATTATCCGAATAGCCTTCTATTGCTGTAAAAGAGCTCTGAGACAGTACAAACGTTGTCCTTTTAAATAAACAGTTTTTAAAACACATTCTGATACCCTCATGATGTATTTCTTGGTGTAATGTGTCTTCATACGTTGATGGATAATTTTTGGCAAATCTATTACTGTCATGGTCTGTCGGTGTCCTTGTCTTGTATTGGTGTGGTTCCTGTTTTACTTTGGTATCTCTGTCTTGTTTCTCCCCATCTCCGGTCAAGTTTCCCTCCTGTGTGATTACTGCTCCCTCCCCTAATGTGTTTCAGCTGTTACCTTGTCTTTCCTTTGTTCCTTGTCGGATCATTGTAGTTCGTGGTGAGTTGTGTACTGTGTGTTACCTGTGTTCCCAGTTTTCCGTGTTACCCGCGTCACCTGTGTTCGTGTTCCTTGCCTTTTGCGTTAATAAATTATCCTTTATTGAACTGTCTGCTATTGGGTCCTACCTGCCTGCCTGCCACCCGCTAACCGTGACAATTACACAATGTATTCAACTATGGGTTATTCATTTATTGGATCAATGAATTATGCCTCAAGCTATTTGATAATTTCTCTGCTGTTTCACAGATTCATATGTCCCTGAGATGATATTGAATGGAGCTGCGGGTATGAGGGGTCAAAAACCAACCACAGAGAGTCTGGTGTTTGACCGCCATATCATATTTCTGTCCTACCATTCTCTATGTTAAAGCCAGGGGATCTAATATGCATTTATGCCATATTTGTTGTTCTCTTTTGCATCCGATAGTGACAGCAATAAATATCTAAATACTCAAAGAGAAAAATAAAAACTGGTATCTGTGGCTGTCACAGGCCACAGATACCCTGCTACCTGCACACAATGCCTCTGCACTCATTGTGCATGAGTCCTCAACAAGGCTAGTCAAACTGATTGCTAGAGCTAGTGAGTATTCAAATGTTTTAAGGGGCTTTCGAGGTAGACCTGAAGGGAAGGGGGGGATTTCTTCGGTTAGACACTTTCTAAATATAGATTCCCTTGCCAATAGGGTAGGCAACCGTACAATGCCTATACCATTGACTTGGACATTTGATGTGCCTTAATCAATCACACAACAACCAAAGTTTATAATCAGTGATCAGCTGAAATAATTAAATAGTTGTTGATGGTTTAGTTAACTTTCTATAATAACCCCAACGACAAGGCCAGCTGTTGCGCAGTGTGTGTTTGCATTGTTTTTTTTCGGATAATGAATACAAACCCATTCCTCCCCCTTCCTCCGAATGTCGCATCTCACTAATTTATTTTCATCCTCTTCCTATCTCTTCATCCTTTCCCCTCATTCTCTTATTCCATCATCTCACATCCGGCATGCACTTAGACTGACGGACAGCTAGAGACAGAGGAAACCACATAAGTTGTAGATAGAGAGAGAAAGGTAAAGTGGTAGAAAGAGAGAGCTGATGTGGTAGAGAGAGAGAGAGAGAGAGAGAGAGAGAGAGAGAGAGAGAGAGAGAGAGAGAGAGAGAGAGCGAGAGAGAGAGAGAGAGAGAGAGAGAGAGAGAGAGAGAGAGAGAGAGAGAGAGAGAGAGAGAGAGAGAGTGAGAGAGACTATGATGGGTAATGGCAATAAAGATTTTGAGACAGCAAGGGTGAGGTGATACAGTAGAGGAAGGGGTGAATAGAGAGGGCAGTAGAGAGATCTTTTGGTACAAAGAGTGGTATAGGTGCAGAGTTAGAGGGAGCTGAGGAGCAAGAGCGAGTGGTTGAGAGAGAGAGAGAGAGAGAGAGAGAGAGAGAGAGAGAGAGAGAGAGAGAGAGAGAGAGAGAGAGAGAGAGAGAGAGAGAGAAAGAGTTTAATTGTTTGAGAAAAGTGAAGAGAGAGAGAGAGAGAGAGATAAAGAGATAATGTGGTGGAGAGAGATGTTAGGGCTAGACTAAGTGAAGCTGATTATTATTCAACAGGCCTGTATGTCTCTCTGTCTCTGCTCCTCAGGGTACCGGCTCGGGCTAAATACTGGAAATAAACATGAGGGGTGGTGGGGGGTGATGGGGGAGGTTGGAGGGTCCCCTCCTCACTGTTCATTAGCCAGACCCACCTGGGGTCGTCCTCCTGCTCCGGGGCCCACCACTACGGCTCCTAATTGAGGGCTGGCGTGGATAAATAAATGATGGGCACCGGGGACCTGGGAGGAGGAGGGGGGGCGGTGTCGCTTATTACGGCATATTACTGAATATTACTGCTCATCCCTGTATATTATTGCCATACTACATATTATCTTCAATTTTTTTGTAAATATATTCTAACCCCAAAAAGCAATACATTTATGCAGATTCCATTTAATCAATTTCTTCATGCCAGACTGCTTTAGTGGGACTCTTCTGAAACGCTTAAACTGCATGAGTGGTATATATCAGTATTACCTTCAATTGTGTTCCACACATTAAGACGCACAAGCTTATATCTTTGTGTATCTGTATATCATACAGATTATGTGGTGTTGACAAGGCATGAACCATGAAAGTGTTCCAGCCAAATATGACCCTTTGAGTTTTCGTTTCTTAAATGATGGCATCCAAAATTCACACCTGCTGAAAAAAATAGCTTTCTTCAGGATTCAAACACCAGGCAGCGTAATGAATCAGTCTGGTATATCAGTTAGAACAATTGACCATTTAAACATGCGTTTTCATATCGCGGTCCAACATCCCCCCCCCAGGAATGTTTCTCTCAATGGCATCATCTACTGATCTTCGTATGATCTTTGATTGTGCAGGTAGATAGTTCAGATAAGGGTATAGGTAGCACTAACGGCTAATTCATAGTTAGTCCAAGTAGTTCAGGTAGCTCTGAAGGCTTCGCAAGCCTATCTTTTGTTTACGGTGTCCGGGCTGTTTGGAGATGTATGGAGGAGTTCTATAAGATTGAAGGGTTAGGTTTAGATCTAAGTAATGGATTGGTGAAGGGTTAGGTTTAGATAATAATAATAATAATAATAATAATACATTTAATTTAGAGGCGCCTTTCAAGACACCCAAGGTCACCTAAGATGGATTGATGGATTGATGGATTGATTGATTGATTGATTGATTGATTGATTGATTGATTGATTGATTGATTGATCATGGATTGGTGAAGGGTTAAGTGTAGATCTAAGTCATCGGTGGGTGGGAGTGGTTGAGGAGACAAGTTGTTCTGCACCTTCATCTGCACCTCCTGTAGGTGCAGATCCTAGACCTCCTCCAAGACCTATGGCTCCTAAACCTTACCTTATTTTGAGATGTATGTAGGGGCTCTCTCCTGACAAAAGATAGTGTTTTAGGAGCCAGGGTTTACTCTATGTTGAAGGAATGGATTGTTTGGGAAAGGTTGAGGAGTCAGAAGGATCTGCAACTCGTGTCGTTCTAGCACCTACACCTGCCTAGACCTCTAAGGTTATTTAGGGATGTATGAGGGAATGGAAAAGAAAATCGGTGGTGGAACAACGGCAGACATGGTTGAAACTAACCTGGTTTGCAGTTTAAGTGAAGAGTATAAAGTTGTGCAGTAATAGTTTAGTAACTTACCAGGATCCGGGTTCTGAATGAACCATAGAAGACAGGGTAAGGTCGCTGTTTCAGCAGGACAATGAGCAACTTGACCTATTGAGTGATATATAGCCAAGTTGATTATCATACTGTGATATTCATGATAAAGTGTGATAGGGTTCCAACCTCAGCAGAAATTCTTATTTATTTTACCTGTAGCTGTCAAACTCCATCAGAGGAGATATATTTCTCCCATAAAGACTCTATCACCGATAAGTATGAACAAGATTTATTTGAATGATGACATGAGAATATTTTGCATGGTAAATCCTTGGCATTAGCCCCGTCACTGATCCAGGATGACGTGCGGACTCGGAGTATCCTGCCAGGACTAGCAGGGACAGAGCCTTCCCCTGGACAAGTAGACTGAGGCAGATCTAGTGGTGGTGGGGTGGATGGAGGAGCATCAAACAAAAACCTGAGCAGCAAAGAACATGTGTTAGACTACTCTTTATAAAGCAGGTGTAGGCAGGTGATTGGTAGATGGTGATTGGCGGCCAGCAGCGTGTGATTTGAGTCCTCCTGGTAGAACTAATAGCAAGCTTACATTTCTCCCATAAAGACTCTATCACCGATAAGTATGAACAAGATTTATTTGAATAATGACATGAGAATATTTTGCATGGTAAATCTTTGGCATGAGCCCTGTCCAGGATGACGTGCGGACTCGGCGTATCCTGCCAGGACTAGCAGGGGCGGAGCCTTCCACAAAAGACAGGACGTAGGCTTACAATGGAAATAAGTGGTACCTCGGCATGTCCTGCCGGGACTCGCAGGGGCGGAGCCAACCCCAACCCTGAAAGGAAGTAATGAGACCGTACACATAGCCGCCGTAGAAAAAGGGGACAAGGATCTATACTGCTTCTGGAAGATAAAAGGCATACCCCCAATATCGACATATTAAGAGTAATTCATGAATCACATAAAAACGATAAGCTTAAAATACCATCAGCGAGATTAGTGGAAATTTTAGATGATTCACATGAAAGCAGTTGAGCTTAAAATACCATCAGCGAGGTCAGTTGAAATTTAGAGCACTCTGCATCTGTCACGCAGCGAGCCACGAGTGCTTTCATGCTTTACCGCCTCCGTGGTCGATTCACTCTTCGGGGGTCGCTGCGTGACCTTGAGTGCTTTCGTGTTGTACCACCGATGTGGTCAACAAACTCACGAGTGCCCGAGCTGTGCCACCGACGTGATGCACGCACTCACCGGTGTTGCTGCAGCAAATATTGTGTACTTTCGTGTTGTACAACCGACATGGTCAATGAAATCCGAGTGCCCTGCACTTGAGCGTTTGATATTGTGGCACCGGCGTGGTAATTAAATTCACAAGTGCCTGTGTTGCGCCAACGACGTGGTCAGCGCACTAGCGGGGTTGCTGCAGCAAACGTTGAGTTCTGTGTTGCGCCACCGACGTGGTCGACGCACTCACCGGGGTTACTGCAGTCAAACCATGAGTATTAGATATCGTGCCACCGACGTGGTCATACTCACGGTCTCCGAGTTGTTACCACTGTGCTGTGGTCAACGCACTCACCGGGGTTGCCGCTGCGAACCTTGAGTTTTTTGATGTTGTGCCACCGTTGTGTCAACGAACTCAAGAGTGTTTTCTAGATGATCCACCGACGTGGTCAACTCGCTTGCCGGGGTTGCTGCAGGTTAACCTTGAGTTATATAGCCAGATTTTACGTCATAAGTTTAGTACCTGATAACCACCACCAACAGTAGTTGCAAAAATGTTGAGCATACCTTAAAGGCCCAATATGCAAGATCGGGCATTTCTTCGCTGTTTTCTTGGTTTGGCACGCACTTTTCTCTACACAGCGCCCCTACAGCTTCGTAGTAGATATTTTACAACACTGTCCGTAACAACTCGTTGACGACCCTTCCCAATGTAAATGTGAAAAACATATGCATTTGTTTTCAAAGAAGCCGGCGAATGCGTGGAGCCATGTCCGAAGTAGATGAAGTGCGGACAAGGTTATGCATTTTTAAAATGGTGTATTTGTATTGCAATAAACATAAATCCATCCTTTTTTATAGTTGACGGGGGGAGAATTTATATCCTAGATTATAATTGTTTTATTTAGGTTGAACAGAACAATCAGTGTAAGAGTGTTGGCCAACATAATAATCTAAATAAACAAGAACCTGGATTCGGGGATTCAGCCTGTATCTGGGGGACGAGACAGACGAACGGCAAAACACCCATGGAAACAAAGGAAAGGAAACACACAGGGCTCACAACAAAACGGTCGAGAAAACACATTTTTACAGGGCTCACAACAAAATGGTTGAGCAAACACATTTGTACAGAGACTATCAACATCAAGAATACCACGAAGACAAAGTTCACCAAAGGGTACTTTCAATTTCAAAAGCAACACGGCCAAGTCAGCATCTGATTAGCAGTCTTCTTTTCCTTTCAGTTCACGCTATTCCTGAAAAGCTTGCCCAACGTTTACTCGTGTCTGGCCTCTCTGTCAGTCTCCCTTTTCTCTTATTCTGTTCCTCCGACATTGGGTTTCTCTGTCTCTTTTTAGTCGGCTGATCTATGATGAATGTAACAATCCCTTAGTTACTTGTATTTATATCGAGCCGGTTCCGTGTTTGGGGGTCTGTGCCGTAAAGCAATTCGTTATTTTCGCGAGACCAGAGACTCCTGCGAGAGTGGGCGGCGGGTCGCCGCAGAAACCTATCCCTTACTCCGACAAGATGCGCAAGGGGGAGCGGAAACAACGAACAATCGAACAAAAATGTATAATAGAACCATCGCAATGACTCTTAGCCTGTATATTAAGGTAAATCAAGCCAAAAAAGTTGCATAGTTCCCCTTTCACTCGTGTCTTGTCTCTTTTCTGGTCCAACTTTTTTTTATTCTTCTTTTGTTCCACCGACAGTCGCCTCTTGGGTCCCTTATCAGTCGATTGATCCATGATGAATGCAACAATTGCCTCGCAACTGGCTGTTTATATCTAGCCGGTGCCATGTTTGGTGGGTGTGTCTGTGCCGTAAAGCATTTTTGAAACTACAATCTGACTACATTTTCGAGGCGCGATTGGATACTTCCGCTGCGTCACATCCGGATTGTGTCGGTCCGAACAGAGCAGTTGCACGTGCGCTTTATCCTTGGAGAGGCGACATGGTGCAATGACACAACCCACCAAACGACCCCAGAAATGGTTGCAGAACCATCAGAATAACTCTCAACCTGCATAATTAATGTAATTTTGGCTTGAAAAGTTGCATGGTGGGCCTTTAACCGACGTTAGAGAGCATCGTGTGCGCTTGAAGAAAGAGCCTTGAATTCGACCGGATGTAAGATTCGTGTGCTGTGGAAGACCACCTTCCCAGCCGTTTGATAGAAGCGTCCGGCAACCCTTGTTCGGCGGCTGTGGTTGCCGCTCCTATCCAGAAGGAGTGGCCAGTGTAGAGGGGAGATGGCAGGCCGCACCCTTCTACTACCTTAGCGAGATGGACTCTGAACCACTCTTTAGTCATTGGCAGGCCGATAGGCAGAATAAACAGAGGTTATTCGGGGGACGTGCATTGCCGAAGCTTGAGATAGGAGCCTAGAAGCGTAAGGACAGAGAGAGTTGTTGATTCTTGAAATGACAATAGTTACGCCTGTCCCTAGGCTATCGCTTTTACACCGTTTTAAGAAGATGGAAAAATGCCTTGCAGAGAAGGTGACATCTGCGAAATCCAGGCCCTGTGTAGGGGAAAAAGTCTGAGAGAGTGTTTGTCTGGTACTTTTGGCACGATTTATACATGCCCTTCAGTAGGAGACGGATTGTGGGAGTCGAAAATAGACTAGGAGAGCCAGGATCTTGGCATCATGCATAAAATTGAATACCAGCTACGTTTCTGCAAATCGTAGACAATTTATGTCTACGAGATTCCGACCAGTGGACGATAAAAGCGCAGACGATAGGGACCGACACTGGAAAAACTGATACGTGCATGGAAATGCAAAATAAATTAGACAGGGACTCCGCATGGCTATAAGCTTTAAGGGTAGATGGAGCTAGAGCTTTTGCCATGAAAATACTCGCGGAGTCTAGCTGCGGATTTAGCCTGTTGCCTAGTCCAGCCGGAGTTCGTGGAAGGGTGGGCTGATTATTGGGTCCGTATCCGCTGCGGGGCATAGACGTCTGAATTCCCGGAACCCTTGTGAAAGGCCCATGATGAGATGGTCTACGAAACCGGGGTCGGGGTGAGATGAGAGAAATGATGCTGGAGAAGCAATGTTGATTGGGGTAGATGGTTGGGATTTAGAATCTCTTGGAGGGATGGGCCTTCCCTTGGTTTGCCGGCGGGGGCAGGTGGATTTCGGGTGCGGGTCCCTGCAAATACTGCTGATGTGGGAGAATTTACAGTTATGATGAGAACAGACAGATTCATTTAAGTTATTACAGATGGGCCTCCCATTAAACGAAACGATAGGCCGTCCGAGACGATTGCTCGGTTGGCTTACGTGTGCGTCGCCGTGGACGGGTGCCGTTTTGAAGGCATGAACGGGGGGGTAGTAGCGGCCTTAGGACATGGCACGGTTGTGTGCCTGTGGGAACTACAAATAGCACAAGAAGTGACTGGTGGCCAACGAAGTGGTAGGGCAGAAGCTCGGTGTCCGTGGTGGATCAATACAATCCTAGCGTTGAGCATAGCTATGCATTGGGCTGATTTAGCAGAGAACGCTTTGTGATATTCATAGAATAAGGTCCCCACATAGCGCTGGTTGAGGTCGGCAATAATAGTGAGGTAAGCGTCAAGTTCTATCTTCCTATCGGGATAAACTTGGCACAAGATAGCGAATGTAATGAACGAACTCGCCAAAAGATAGATTGCTCGTTAGTCTGGGATCTGTAGTTTTTAAAAAGAAGGGACACGTCACCGCAATGAACCCATTGGCGCTCTATGGCAGGGGAGAGTAACAGTAAACCCGCGAGATTAACATCTCTGCCCTGGAGTATGTGGTTTTTTTGTGATCTTGGAAACTGTTGCCAGCGGCGGGCGTGATGAAACTCCTACCCGAAGCTGGACTGGTAGAGCTGTGGAGAGACAATAGGTTATGGGAGCTAACACGTCTACTGCGGAGGCTGCAGTAGCCATGGTAGCTAGGGCGTGTGCCTGGTGCGTAGCCTGTGAAGACAGAGGAAGCCGCGCTGGATGGTTGCTGGGAAGTTGAAGGGCGCCGTGGCGACTGACGACAGCGGGTTGGGGGCCTGGGGCCTCATTACAGAAAAAATCCTAACTTCTCATCCTAACTTAAATTAGGGCTCAAAGATAGGAAAAATCCTAATTTCCTATTACAGAAGCAGTCCCTAACCTGTTGGGCCGTTTCCCATCTTATTTTGGCATCCTATCTTATCTTAGGTAATCCTAACTGTTCTATCAATCAGATTTTTCGATCGGCAATCGTCAGGTTATGTCTGTTTTCTGCACTCAGAGTGTGCGTGAGATTGATAGAATGAGTTACTTTTAACGTTAACAGAGACTGGTTGAGGATCTTTGTTAATGACGGCAAGCTAGTAGCACTAGTACTACGGTCATGGCGGGTATTGTACAGAGAACAAGAAGAGGTAGTAATAAAGTAGTAAAGTATTTCTTCCACGTAATTCAAAATTAAATGTCTTCGCAGGCGAAAAAAATTAAATTAAAATACAAATGTAACAAATCATTATGCGGTCTCGGTAGCCTTTTAGCCATCACATTTCTGTTGTGATGTTCCTCGTCTTCATTGTCATACAGACCTACTAGCAGTGCTACCATTTTCTTCTGTTATTGACATTTTATTATTATTATTTTGAATTTAGGACAGGGTGTATGGCCACCTAACTTAGGGATCCTAACTTAAGAAATTCCTAATTTAGGATGGTTCTGTAATGGCTAAATTCCTATCTTAAGATAAGATAGGATTTCTTCCTAAGTTAAGTAAGGAAACCTCCTTCTGTAATATCAAAACCCCTAAATGCCTTCCTATCTCAATATAGAATAGGGTTTCAGAGTTAGGAAGTTTCTGTAATGAGGCCCCATGACCCGTCCGGGAGTTCCACACGGTGTTTCGACGGCGTCCATCTTGGCGCCGAGGCTTTTCACCGACTCGGCGAGGGTTTGTAGGACCTGTAGGATGTCCGCGTCGGGGACTTGTCGTGGATGTTGTTGAGGATACCGGGGACCGGGATGAACGGCTTTCCGCGCTCGCTTGTCCGGACCAGAAGTAGTGGGTTTGGTTATTGTCGCAGCAGCGGTGCCAGCGGCGGCGGCATCCGGAGCAAACGGTGGAGAGAGGGGAGTGTGGAGAGGTTCCCCCAGCGCTGTGTCAGCTAGCTGCTAGCGTCAAACGAAAACCTGAGCAGCAAAGAACATGTGTTAGACTACTCTTTATAAAGCAGGTGTAGGCAGGTGATTGGTAGATGGTGATTGGGGATTGGCGGCCAGCCGCGCGTGATTTGAGTCCTCCTGGTAGAACTAACAGCAAGCTTACATTTAGAATGGATGTTATCACATGTGAATCCAGATAATATAGACACAGACTACCCGGTTCACAATCCAGATCATATAACATATATTATTCCAGGTATTTACCTCTTGTTTGATTATTAAAGGCCCACTATGCAACTTTTTTAGCCAAAATTACATTAAGTATGCAGGTTGAGAGTTATGCTGATGGTTCTGCATCCATTTCTGGGTCGATTGGTGGGTGTGTCATTTACCCATGCCATGTCGCCTCTCCAGTGAAAAAGCGCATATGCAACTTGCTCTGTTCGGACCGACACAATCCGGATGTGACGCAACGGAAGTATCCTCGAAAATGTAGTCAGATTGTAGTTTCGAAAATGCTTTATGGCACAGACACACACCCAAACATCGCACCGGCTAGATATGAACAGCCAGTTGCGAGGCAATTGTTTGCATTCATCATGGATCAATCGACTGATAAGGGACCCAAGAGGCGACCGTCGGTGGAACAAAAGAAGAATGGACCAGAAAAGAGATCAGACACGAGTGAAAGGGGGAACTATGCAGCTTTTTTTTGCTTGATTTACCTTAATATAACAGGCTCAGGAGTCATTGCGATGGTTCTATTATACATTTTTGTTTGATTGTTCGTTGTTTCGACTCACCCTTGCGCATCTTGGCGGAGAAAAGGAATATGTTTCTGCCGGCGACCCGCCGCCCACTCTCGCGGGAGTCTCGGGTCTCGCGAAGTAACGAATTGCTTTACGGCACAGACCCCCAAACACGGAACCTGCTCGATATAAACACAAGTCACTAAGGGATTGTTATATTCATCATAGATCAGCCGACTAAAAAGAGACAGAGAAACCCAATGTCGGAGGAACAGAAGAAGAGGAAAGGGAGACTGACCGGCAGAGAGGCCAGACACGAGTAAACGTTGGGCAAGCTTTTCAGGAATAGCGTGAACTGAAAGAAAAAGAAGACTGCAAATCAGACGCCGACTCGGCCGTGTTGCTTTTGAAATTGAAAGTACCCTTGTGTTGCCTTTGTCTTCGTGGTATTCTTGATGTTGATAGTGTCTGTACAAATGTGTTTGCTCAACCATTTTGTTGTGAGCCCTGTAAAAATTGTTTTCTCGACCGTTTTGTTGTGAGCCCTGTATGTCTCTAGCTTGCTTGGTTGCAACCATATAAACACCTTTGTTTCCATGGGTATTTTTCGTCTGTCTCGTCCCCCAGATACAGACTGAATCCCTGAATCCAGGTTCTTGTTTATTTAGATTATTATGTTGGCCAAACCTCTTACACTGATTGTTCTGTTCAACCTAAGATAAAACAATTATAATCTAGGATATAAATTCTCCCCGTCAACTATAAAAAAGGGGAAGGGTCGTCAACGAGTTGTTACGACAGTGTTGGGAAATATCTACTACGAAGCTGTAGGGGGCGCTGTGTAGAGAAATGTGCGTGCCAAAACCAAGAAAACAGCGAAGAAATGCCCGAAGTTGCATAGTGGGCCTTTAAGAGAAAGTTTGCACGAACACTCGCAAAAACACACAAGCACTCACGTATATGCACACACACACACACACACACACACACACACACACACACACACACATACACACACACACACACACACACACACACACACACACACACACACACACACACACACACACACACACACACACACACACACAAACACACACCAAGGGAATCAAAGTAATATTCATGACAGTTCTAACCTTGTGCTGGTTTAACTGACCGCTGTTCTTTAGCCTGCATGGGCCCAATCTTTCCTTCTCTCTCTCCCTCTCCCTCTCCTTCTTTCGCTCTCTCTCTCTCTCTCTCTCTCCCTCATTATGCCCAACCCCCGTTGGAGTTGGCATGTCATCTGTGCCTTGTGAGACCAACTGCCCTTCCAACAGTTAACTTTAATCAAGTTACACTTGAATTTTCCGGGGCTCTGGTATTCCTCTAGCAAGGCCGGGTTCCCATTAGCGTAGACTTCAGCCTCCAGCTACCCGGTTATAAGATCACCTAAAGATCAGGAAGCTGAACATTGTTTACTGATGACGGCGTTGTGCATTTAGGAATCCTCCCCTTGCGACATCATCCATCATTGGCGCCACAAGTTCCGCTGATAAATGAATAATCATTTGTCCACACACCTGACAGAATGAATCCATAACCCCGGGTTCACTTAAACCAACAGCAGTTTTTTATCTCTGTCTCTCTGACCGCCGGGTGTCAGAGAGAGCAACGCGGGGAGAGCCCAGGAAAACATCCCACAGTAAAGCGGTGAGTCCGTGTGACAGGTTGGCGTCCGTGGAAACGAGGCCAACTAGATGTGCCCACCGAACGACAAATCATCGATCATCGTCCTCCTCCAGCTGAGCGAGAGGCAGCAGGAGCCGGGGTCGGGATGGCACTCCGAGGCGGGCTCAGCCAACACTCATCAACCACTGACACCTCCTGGCCCGCGCAGCGTCAAGGGTAGCGCTGAAACTTCAGAAGGTGAACAGACCTTTTTTTAGATGTGTTACTACTTAAAGCTATAGGCTGATGTTGAAGTTCTACTCACATATGTGATTAAAAAAATGCCATTATTGTATATTTACACTACAAACCCAGGAAATTAAAGTTTGTTTTTCCTATCCTGGAATATAACTAATATATTAGTATTTAGTATGTTTGGTGTTATATTTAGCATCATTCGTTTTCAATAAGGCTGCTCTAATTAATGTGAAACACACACAACCACACACACACACGCACGCACGCACACACACACACACACCACACACACACACACACATACACACACACACATACACACACACACACACCACACACACACACACACACACACACACACACACACACACACACACACAAGCACACACACACAAATACTAGAACACTAAGCAGATATTTTTTTGCAAAGCAGTCGATTGCATAATACCTGATGAATGGCGAACCAAAGTGCTGCTGGGCTCCAGATTGCATAAGAGCGCCGAGGTCTCAGCTGGTGGCTCAGATGGTACTGATGCTTTGACCGAAGGCGACAGATGCCACACCCTGCCAGTGGTGACCATCTCTACATGAGTCCCTCTCTCTCTATGGTCACATGAAGACGTGAAGCACCACTTGTTTTCCCTGCCAAGGTCGGACGCCTCAAGTCCTCATATTCAGCAGTCAAAGTCACTTATTTTAATAATTTGCAGATTGAAAAGATGATGTGGTGTTGACTCTATGTTGACGCTGTCTTGCTGCCAAGCTGGCCGAGTGCATCGCCAGAGGTCCATGTGAGTTATAGTTGGATAACATAGTAACTACGACTGTTTGGGGGGGAGGGGGTAGGATCCCAACACAATCACACCAAATTCACCAGGGGTATCAGTGTAAGAACCCCAATAATGAAATTGTCGATCATTTCATTTACATTTATTTATTTTTATTGTTTAAAATAATTCACATTGGTATAATTTCACCCATAATTTGGGCGGCTGGGTTCTTGTCATGCTTCATGGTGAATTCTATTTTTTTAATTCAGACGAAACTAATGACATGTCTCGGTGTCGCTCGTTAGGAGGCCCTCATCTGCCATGCAGCAGGCGGCGCTAACCTTTGAGACGCGCCTCGCTGGGAGGGGCCCTCATTTGTATACCATGCATGTCATTGGTGGGGATAAAGGGCAGCTAAACAGTGGGTTGAGGGGAGTGTTTGTGTGTGTGTGTGTGTGTGTGTGTGTGTGTGTGTGTGTGTGTGTGTGTGTGTGTGTGTGTGTGTGTGTGTGTGTGTGTGTGTGTGTGTGGGGGGGTGTTGGCGGAGGCCGAGGGAGGTGTCCGAAAGCTAGGAGGTACCGGAGGTGTCATTACCCATAAGTGTTTTTCTTCCCTGCAAATGAGAACCCCTGGGGTCCACTGGGCTGGTTCATTTAAGGGGTGTCAGCTGCAGGTTGCTGGCCACAGAAATATTAACACAGCACGCCCAGCCGCCGCTGCAGGACACACTGATGCTACAGAGAGCACTGGAACCTGCATGGTGTGGCTGTTTAAGAGAGGGTTAATGGCTCTTGTATTCTCTGGTTGAGAAGCCTGAATTCATTTAAATCACATATGTAGTTAGCATACTACGTACGTAGTATGCATACTACGTACGTAGTATGCACGTACTTGTCTCTTGAGACAAGCCGGCTTATTGGTTGGATTTGCATCGGGAGAAGGCTGCAGATAATGATGTCATAATGATGCCGTGATGTGTTGTCAATACTTCTTATTACTCACCGTGTAGAGACAGACTGAGGAAAGGACGAGGACAACGATGAAGGTAATGATGAAGATAAGGATTGGGATAAAAACGATGAGGGGAATGTTGAAGGGGATGACGATGACAGTGTGGCCCGAGCAGGTAGAACGATACACGGTCTTGAAAGAAAAACAAACTCCACATTTCAAATCATATGAACAGCCAGGGAATATCAAATTACATTCAATATCAAAGATAAATCAATCAAGGAGCAACCAATTCACCAAACAAATCCTGGATACCATTTATTTTAGCCTGAAGATGTGAAGTAAAATTAACAAATCTGATCAAATAAGTTACAGAAAACAGAACAAAAACAATCAAACTAATCACTTTCCGGTATGTCATTTGAGGACATAGATTTATCTGCAAAAAAAAAAGTGATGTCGGTGAAGATGCCGATGTTGATGTGTTCAGCATTAAGTATAACATGCTGATGAGCCTCATGATGAACAATAAAACAGAGCAGCTCTTCTGTCGTCTCGTTCTCCTCCTCCAAGGTGTCCCGCTAGACGTTGAGTGAACAGAGTTCTGCTCACCGCCGGATCGCTGGCATCAGCATGAAGCCTGACCAGCGGCGAGTGATGGCACTTCAGCAGAGCTGCTTAGCCCACTGATTAACCGGCCCTCGCGCCACAGGCACCGCCAACCACCGGCCTCTCCCGGAGAAAAACACAAAAGTGCTCATTCTCCTGATCTGCGGAGATAGACCTGCACTGTCCGCAGCCTGCCTACCCCACCCTACTCCTTTATATTCCCCCCCCCCCCCCCCCCCCCCCCCCCCGGGCAGGGCGTCCATCTCTGATGATGGATTCCCCCCCGCCCTATCCACCCCCCAACCCCTCCACCGCTGTCGCATTACACATTGTTGCCATGAATAGAGATGTGACACGTTTGAGGAATGGTTACCGTGCGTTACGGCGGATTCAAATGCGGACCCAGGGTTTAAATCAGGCGAGGGCCCCGGAGCCTGGGGGAGGCAGGGACATATATCACTCCCCTCGCCGTCTCCCGGCCCAAGATGTTGGCTGCCATGCGGAGGTCAGGGAGGTATTAGAGAAGAGAGGAGCTTCTGGAGCTCGCTGGCCAACGACTGTGGATGTCTCTTTTTACGAGCTGCTGCCATAAGCGTCTCCTTCAGAGGAAGTAGCCCGCTGTCTGAGGCGGAGGGATCCAGGGAAAAGGTGCTCCATGCTTCAGCCAAATTATAAATATGTGAAAGAGTAAGGGTATAAATATTGTACCTTTGCTCTTTATCTGTCACTCCCTTTATCTTTCATTATATAAGTAACAATATTAAAGAAGGCCCATTTAAAATGTCCTAAACTACTTTGCCTCTCTCTATAACAAGAGTTACCCTTACAGCAATACCGGTTCCATCATGTTCGGAAAGACATGATGGCACTTTTTTATCTTCGCTTATGGTTTCTGGATAAGTACACATTAAGATTGCACATTTTAATTAAAGAATAAGAACTTGGAGGTTGCTGATCTTTTGTAAGATCTTTGAGAAAATCGAATCGGAAACAGGGAATTATAGACCATAAAGTCAATGTCTGATGTAGGTACGGAGATTAGACTAAGGTTGGTCACTAGTGAGTGATCTCGATACCATAGGTAAAACGTGAACTCTTAAATGGTGGTGATGGTGTTGAGGTTGAGCAAAGACCAAACATCGCTGTTTTCGCTGCCAAAAAATAGAAAAAATAAAATAGATAGAAGATGTCTAAGGAGAACAACCGTGCCTTCAAATCTTTATTGCTGACAAACCATTCCATTATCCAAACCCATTTCTGCAATGCTCAAGGTCAAACATCATTGTTTACTGACAGAAAAGGGGTCTATAGATCTTTATGCAAAACCTTTGTTTCTCCTAAGATGATACCTCTGTGAAAAGGGTATATTCCCTTGTTTAAGGAGTTTGATCAAATTGTATCTTATAGACAAAATGTCTATGACCCCTGAAGAAGCAGATAGAGGAAGACTTTGCTCCACGGGTTTATCTGAATGGAAAACAGTGCTGGTGACCTGTCAAACATATTCACTCAAACATTCATCGGACGCAGGGCATCAAAAGGGCTAGGGTGTCAGCGAAGCATCCTAGAGATAGTGAGTATGCTTGGAAGAGAGAGAGAGAGAGAGAGAGAGAGAGAGAGAAATCTGAACCTTCACTGAACTGACATCATAACTGACATTTCTGTTCAACAGAATGAACAGAATGGCTGGCGAATCCAGCATCAAAACGGTGCGTCAGAAAATGGGGGAGATCTGAAAAAGGTGTACTGTTCTGGACGGCAGCAGAGATTCCCTGTAGCTTCCCGGGGGGGGGGGGGGGGGGGGGGGGGGGGGGAGAAGGTTGAAGGATATAGTTGAAAAGACAGCCTGAGACACCCTAGTGGTCCCAGCAACAATAGCTTCTCCAAACACACACAGGCTGAATGGCGCTAAATGTCATGGTCACAAAGCTAGCCTGAACGGGGAAGGTCTGCCGCGCCCCGGGAAGCCTGGGGCAGAGAACCCTGAGGGTAGAGGTGCAGAGGAAGGACGGTCGGCCATGTCTGGGTACATGGGTGGACCAACAACAACGAAAGTCAATTTGAACTCTGCATTTTTTCCACATTCATGTTCATTTATTCTCTTCCTCATCATCCTGACGAGGTCTTCTGCCCTCCCGATGGACCCAGCGACCTTTGGGTTGTGTTTGAAACCAAACCCAAAATCAAGATCTCAGGACAATAATGGCCAGGCTGACTGTGCCAATCACTGCAGAATGTCAGCACAGACTGGTTAGAATTTAAACAGAACCAATTCTGAGATGTGGTCAGACTCACTTTGCATCAAAGGAGCTGTAGTAAAGGATTGATAGGAGTAGTATGGAACCCGGGACTGTATCTGGAGTGTAGCAGCGATGCCTCAGCAAGTAATATGTACAGTTCTACTAAAAATGTTCTGTCCGAAGATATGTAGCTAAACCTATTCTCTTTGGCAATAAGGATTTTAATTGTGTCTCCTGTGACTTTACAAACAACTAAAATTTATATCAATATAATATTGATATCCCAGGAAATGACCTGGTTATAGAAACTCATATCTCAGTACAAAGAGATATGAGTTGCAGTACAAAAATGGGCTCAGGTGGTGATTGATGGCGTTTCATTTAGTAATTTAGACTTTAAGCCCTAATTTCAACAGTTCCAAAACTTCTTACTACTTCTATGTGCCCATATTAATATTTACAAGAAATGCTTGAGGCTCATCTTTGTTTACGAACGGACAGCTTTCAAACAGTAAATGTTCCCCTCGTTGGCATCGGAAACATTTCCAAACGTTACCGCATTAGGACCCGGAATGGAGGAGAGAGAGACATTGAAGATAGGCAAGTGAGACCGAGGGAGAAAATAAGAGGAAGATAGGATACAGCTTAAATGAGAGATACAGAACGGTGATAGAGGGAGACAGACAGAGAGCTAGAGGGAGGGAGAAAGATAGAGAGAGAGACAGGCATACAGAGTCTAAGAGAGAGCCAGAGAGAGAGAGAGAGAGAAAGGAGACAGACGGATGAAGGTCGAGAGAGTGAGAGAGAGTGAGAGACAGAGAGCGATAGAGGGATATGCAGGTCAAGAGAGGGATATGGACGTGGAGGGGTGCTCATTAGTGTCGGTAAAACTGTGCGACAGGTCAGGTGACCTTTGACCCCATGGTGGGAGACCCCAAAGACCCATTCTGAATGCAGAAGTGGCCCAATCAGACAGAGGGAGAGAGAGAATAAGTGATGACTGATATAAGTTCTGTGAACAACAGCGGTAGATGTAAATAAAGTCCCACATCCTCCGTCTGTTGTTCTGTCTTTTAACCTTCACACTGGTGTCCACTATAATCAGATGAGCTTATAATAACCTCCTCACCACACAGTAATGAAGCAAACACAATAAGAGGCTTACAGTTGACCATGTTTAGACCGAGACCACGCTGTTCTTACGGAGATGTAGCATTAAAGAAAACACGATGACACACAGGTGTTGATCTTGCTATATTTACAATAGATAATATTATGACGCTAAGGGATATAAAATATATCCATATATACATTTATCATAATCATCCATCTGCCATTTTAGAAGAGAGGAGAAGGAAGATGTGTGTATGGGTGTGTTTGTTTGTGTGTACACCTGGGTGTGTGGAAAAATACAATGGCGTAAGAATGAAGACAAGACATTATTCAGAATTATTCAAAGTGAAACTCAAAGTGGAGAGACTCAATCGTATGTTGATGCCAGGTGTAAACGGGGTCAGACTGAGACTTGCTCTAGCTCTTTAAGTATCTGTAATTGTGTGTGTGTGTGTGTGTGTGTGTGTGTGTGTGTGTGTGTGTGTGTGTGTGTGTGTGTGTGTGTGTGTGTGTGTGTGTGTGTGTGTTTGTTTGTGTGTGTTTGTGTGTGTATATGTGTGTGTGCTTGAGCAGGAAGTCTGTGTTTTGGTACTCCTACTGTTTTGGTTCTATTTCAAATTTCTTATTCACTCCATTCTCTCTCTATATCTCTTTTACTAAGAGACACACACACACAGACACACGCACACACCTGCACACACACACACACACACACACAAACTTACTTTCATGTGCCTGGTTCTCAAAAATTGGTGTGAAATCACAGCCTCCTACTGATTTTAAGAAACATCCACAGAGAGATTGATTAATTAACATGAATTAACATTAATAATAACCAGCACCTAATTACATATTGGCCTTATTTATTAACTTTTAATGTTTCAGTTGATTGATGGTCATATGCTTTTGAAATGGATACATTGCACATGTCCAAATACATACAATGAGACAATCTCACTGGCAGTTTTATACTATACTTTGATGGTTATGGGTTCATAAGTGTGTCTGTATTATTGATTGTCTATATTATTAAATTGTCTGTATGTGCGGTTGCGTGTATTGTAAGTGTGTGTGTGTGTGTGTGTGTGTGTGTGTGTGTGTGTGTGTGTGTGTGTGTGTTTGTGTGTGTGTGTGTGTGTGTGTGTGTGTGTGTGTGTGTGTGTGTGTGTGTGTGTGTGTGTGTGTGTGTGTGTGTGTGTGTGTGTGTGTGTGTGTGTGTGTGTGTGTCTGAGGTGTTAAATAGAAAGTGGACCTAAGGCCAGAAGAGGACTCAGCTGCGACACTTCAGGCACGTGCTGCTTTTAGTCTGTTCCCAGAACATTCTGAGAACACATTCATTTAACACTCTCTATGTGAATTGCTCTGGAAGCAAGTCAGCCATACATATATGGGCATTGAATGGTCACCTCACCAAGTGATTTGACTAGGGGAATTAATTAGGGGTCCGAGCAGCGAAGCTGCTTGGTCCCCTATTGTTTCTGTAACATTTTTTTCCCACCTCAAATTCTGTAAAAGTCTTACTGCAGCCTATACCGTAAATCGAAAACTCTTGCAATTTTCAGGTATGGTTACCAATAACCCCCACTACGCATAGGCGTCGATTACGCCGGGGACACGTCCCCACCAGATTTCGTCAAGGTTAATTTTGTACCCACCACTTGTAAAAAGAAAAATAATAATAAAAAAGCGTCTTCGGTTGCTAAGCGAGGTCAACGCCTTTGGCGGACTATTTCTCTGCAGAAATAGTCTGCTGGTAACAATTAAATTGTACAAAGAAACACCATGTCATTTTTTCATTTTGGCTTTTAGCCGTGTAATAGCGGGATAATGTATAGAACGTCGCCGGTCTTTATCGAAATTATGCCCCTTCAGTGGGAAGCACTTCGCTGCGCGTCGGTGTCCTGTTCGCCCTTTCTGGGCTTATTTTCCCGATAATTCTATACATTATCCCTTACTTATTATACTGCTCTTCTGAATGCTCCATTCACTTGCATGGGCCTTCCTAACGTTCAGCTGTCAATTATTTTTGTTTATTACACGGCTCTTCTCAATGCAGTGGAATGCTCACGTCCACCATATTGACCGCTGTCAAGGAAAGTGTTTTTTTTTGCCTCTGATTCACGTCATCTGTATCACTCCGCAGTCCGGTAATTTATCAACTCCAGCGTATTCGGTTGCTAAGCGACGTCAAAAAAAAGCCACACAGTGTGAAGTTATTTTTTCGATTGGCAAGTAGCCATTACTAATAATACCAATACTCTTTGGCTGGGATGATGAGGCATCTGACACTCAAGTCATTTTAGCCTGAATACATAGGTAAAAAGCACTGCAGCAGGTTGCTAGTGCCATGGACAGTATCAGAACGATAACCTGTTGAACTAAATGGATGTGGTAGGCTACACCACGGGATGCATCTGCAGACCACTGCCACATAAATAAAGGTAAGACGCAATATTTATTTCTTTAGATTTGCTGGTGCCGTGGCAAGGTCTTTTGTGTTTTTTGCACTCAAGTGGTCGGCTGTTTTAACTTGCAATTGATAGTCAGTGGAGTCGGTCTCTTGTTGACATAAAGTAACTTTTGGTCATTCTTGCTTTGCTTGAATTCTGGAATAATTGTGGGGGGAGTACATGAGTATTGGTCAGATGGCCTGATGTAGGCTAGTTTTGATGGAATGCGTGTTGTGAATTGAGAACAACCAGCTCATGATGTGATACAGCGTTCAGCTGTGCAACAAATATTTTTTTCTTTTTCAATCTTGACTATTTTTGTAGTGCTGTGTGTAGCCACACGTTTGGCCCTTCTGAACTTAAACATGCAGTTAAATTCCTTTTCTAGCTCCTCTTGTTTATGTTGTTAATTTAGCCATATCATGTCACGTTGTCAACATTGGATACATGGAGCAGAACAGTGGATCATATGTCCGATGCTTTTTGGAAACGTTTTCTTCATAAAACGTGCCAGACCGATTTTGTATACATTTTATTCCTTTGTAATTAGCTACATGGGTATGACGTTTGGGTTTCAGAACCTTTCATCATCGGCACTAAAGTGAGAAAAAAAAAGAGTGCATCCTCATTGTACCCAGCACTTCTGAAATTGCACTTCTGAATGCGTCTCTGTCCCCAGCACATTTCAGACCAAACTGACGCCCATGCCACTACCCATAAACCCAAATGTATGGGTAGTGGAATCTTTGCATTTCTCCTCACCAGATTGACCTGGACTCAAAATTCTTGCAGAATATTAATCTCTAGAATCAGACGCATTTATAAAACCCTGGGTCTTATGCCTTGTTTACATTTCCCACAATTTCATACTAAAGCTAATCATGATAAAAAGTTTAGTTCCATTTGAGAAATATTGGCCAACAAAGTTGGAGCAGTTAGCCCATTTTTCTTATGTGACCATTTTGTTATAGTATAAAAAAAAAACATACGACTATTATTAGGTGGATACCAATACTCCCACTACCCATAACCAAGTGGGTGCTACATATTGGTGGTGGTGGTTAGTGAGGTCCCCCCTTCACTTTAGGCGTCTTTGAGTGTTATTAATTATTATTATTCTTCATGTTTAACCTCTGTTTTCCTTTTATTCCTAGTCTGTTTTACATAGTTTTGAATGATGACTAATATGCTCTGTAAGGTGACCTTGGGTGTCTTGATAGGCGCCTCTAAATTAAATGTATTATTATTATTATTATTATTATTATTACCCGTAAACCCAAATTGTGGTACTGCACCAAAAGGTGGCGCTATTTAAAAAAATTATGAACTAGACTTATTTCTCCTTACTAGATTGACCTGGACTCAAAATTATTTATCTAAAATCAGATGAATCTTTTTCACCCTGGTCTTCTGCTCTAAAAATGTCTACTTTTCCCACAATTTCATAAAAAAGCCAAATGTCCACAGTCTCAACCCATTTTGCCTATTTTACCATTTTGTTATTGTATAACTACCATACGGCTATCATTAGGTGGATACCATTAACATTGCAAATGTTCAGATCTGTATTATTTTAAGAAAGCCCTTAATTATCTTGTGGAATGTGTGCTTGGAGTTTTCTTGATGTTGTGTGCTTATCTATCGACATTTTCACCATGTGAATGAGGCTGCATGCTGTTCAGGAATGTCAGTGGCTCAACGTGATAATGCCTTGTACTGGTGATCCTTAGGTTGAGAATTCGATGCCTGATTAGAGTGTTATGTACAAGCTGAACATGACATTCTGTCATTGTCACTCATTTAAGAAACACAACATTGAACAGCACCTGAAATTTATCAGGCAATCAACATTTCGGCTCATTAGTTTCCAAGAATCTGACACAGTATGGCATTAAGGGGAATTTCTTCATTAACCATTTTTCCTTCATAATGAACTCTGTCTTATTTATATTTCTTCCGTCAGTGTTCTTGACTGCAAATGTTTAATTTTCGCAGAATTTCAAAGATTTTTCAGGTATGCTTTGAAGAAAGCCCTTAACTCACTTGAGAAATGTCTGCTTTGAGTTTTCTGGATGTTGTGTGCTTATCAATAGACATTTTGACCATGTGAATGAGGCTGCAGTTCAGGTTTATAAGTGGAACATCTTTCCTCAAATATGACAATTATATGTTATATTTATATATCTTCCATTAGTTTGTTCTTGGCTCTTAATTTTGCTCAGACCCTGTTAATCACCGCTTGCAGTTATATTTTGAATTTAAGTTTGCTGTTGTGTCCTAAAGTAAGCATGTTTACAATTCATTAAGATCTTACTCATGTTGAAAATGAATCATCTGCAGCTCATACATTTTAATGGGCCAGAACAGAGCCTTGGGGAACACCGAGCATGAACCATGTTTGTGGTTCTTCTTATAGTCTTCAGAGTAACAAGCGGAGGAGTTTTCAGGTGGTACCCATTTCCCTTTCACAGATCCGCCAATCAAACAGACTTTTGTGGTTATTGTATTAGTTTCATATTTTAGAGCTTATATTACATGTTTAAAGTCAAAAGAAGGCATTCATAACCCAAATAGTTCAGCTTCCTGTGCAGGAATCTGAGATGCCAACAGAACACATCTTATAAAAATTTTCCTATTACATAAACCTCTCTCTTTTTCTCTCCTCCACTTTACACTCTTTGTTTGAGTCTCTATGACAAACACACGCACGGACACAAACACAAACACACACGCATGTGGTTTTGCATTAAACAGCTTATTTTTAAGCTATATTCCGTGTATTTAATAGTCAGCCAGAACAGAGAAATTATTTGCGTACATAACCTCACTTTACTTTTTTAATAATATTTTTGATTTGATGGTAGAGCATCAGAAAGGCCCTTACCCATAGAATCCAACGGTAGTTTGACAAACAAACTATGAAAAACAATACTCAGAGGAGCTAAACGACTGCTTATTGTTTTGTTGCTATTTTGGTCTGTATATTATTCAAATCTTTTTCTTTATTTAGTGCCCAAAATGATTTTGCTTTGTTTTCTGGTACAGCCCAATTGTGTGTGATTTAAACTCTTTGGGAAATCCCAGTTTGTTTAGAACAGGAATGCAGTGAAACAGACCTAGTTTATTTTGACTGTAGATAAAGACAGACCAAATTATGCACTTGTTATTAGTTGACCTGGGCCTTGTTTCCCGATAACGATGGATCTTCGCTCGTACGATCATTCTCACGATGGATCTTGCGAACCATCGTGAATTTCTTTGGAGCGTTTCCCGAAACTCCTCTTAACATGAACGCACGTTCACTGCACTCACGACGTTCGTAGGATTGTAACTGTCTACTGACACGTTGCTGAAATTGGCTCCATACTGAGGGAGACGCAGGAATGTCGCAGGAAAATGGGGTTAAAAACGTTAAAATATCTCCCCATCAAGGCCAACAGCAGAGTAGCCTACGAAAAGAATAGACTGCAATAATTTGAATGCTAAAGATATTAAAACCCAATTGAATAGGCCTAGGCCGAAATATGCATCGGTCCTAATCCTGAATGCACGGTGCGTACATTTTTCCACGGCATTTTCCCCAATTCCATATTGCAAAAATCAAAAATAGCTTGTGTGACAACTAGGTGCTGATTTCTGAATCATGCTTTGCGCAGCAAAGAGAGTCGACTTTATCTGATTCCGAATAAAGTTTCATTGATTGGCGCGCATTCTCTAGTCTAGAATATTTGTAGTCATTAAAAATGCAACGTTCCATTCATTCATTATCATTCCAATACAGAGGCTAGGCATTGAAACACGGCTATTGCTGACCCGATTAGGAGAGCTTGGTCTAGATCCTGCCCATATTGTTGGGCAGGATGATATAGGCTAGGTCTTTTCACGCTTCACGCTTCTGAGACAAACCAACCCCATCTCCCACCTTTAGAATCATAATGTCTTTGTGTGTGTGTGTGTGTGTGTGTGTGTGTGTGTGGGTATGCATATGTGTGTGTGTGCGTCTGTTTATGTGTGTGTGTGTGCTTGTGTTAATGAGTGGATCTGTGGGTTGTGTATGTGTGTGCACGCATTGTTTGGGTTGTGAAACAAACCCAGCATTCTGAAGGCCTGCCTCTTGTCAGAAGAAGTTAGCGTGTGGCGCTAAACTCCCAGCAGTGGTCGCGTCCACCGCCGCCGCTTTGCTCCAGGAAGTGACAGGTAGCGTCTTGTTGTTTTATTGGTGCTGCTCCCCAGAGGACGATGGGTCGGCCTCAGGTGTCAATCACTCACCTGAAGCCCCCGCTGACAGCGAGCTAAACAAGACGTTTTCTAAGAGTGACAAATGGTGTTTTATCTTTGCCTTCCATCTGTGTTTTTCTTCTTGACTCCCTGTTTTTCCTCAGTTTTTGCCATAAATACAGGCTGCTGTTCAGCAGGTTTATCTGGATGCCTGTAGAATAGTGGAGGGTGATAAAAAAACAAGATGGCTGTCCAAACCGACAGCTGCTTGGAGTGATGGAGATTTCTGTCCGGACTCTACTTAAATGGTGGATGATTTGTGTGTGTGTGTGTGTGTGTGTGTGTGTGTGTGTGTGTGTGTGTGTGTGTGTGTGTGTGTGTGTGTGTGTGTGTGTGTGTGTGTGTTTGGGTGTAGGTATGTGTGTTTTTTAAATTTAAAATTTAATTTTTTTTTAAATCTTAAGAACGGATTGGCTATTATTTAGGATCATAAATATATTTGTTTATTTATTTTATTGTACAGAACCTGTACGTAAACTCAGTTAGAATTGCAATACATTTCTGATTGTACCAGTTAAACCACTATACTGCTATAGAAAACTGTATGACTTGGTAAACATTGGGAACACGTAAAATAATATAATTTATTGTTGGCATATAGGCCAACCAGAATTGCTATGCTACTCTATATGTGGTTATTTGATCATGTTGAGGGCATACACAACATGTTAAATGATAGATTAAAAACATCGTGATTATTTTGGTGAGTTAAAGCCGGGCCAAACAATTTCACAACCTACTGTCACCATGACAACAGATGGCTCTTTGTCCATCACTCACCTGGACTGATCCCCTCTTTCTCCTCCTGTCAAAAAGATGATGGCCACACACTGTGACCGCTGGCTCAGGGGTTCAGTCAGTCTGTTCATCTGTCTGTGTGCCTGTCTGTCTAAATCTATATGTTTTCATTAAAATGTATTAAAAACTGAACTTAAAAACACATGGAAAGCCTGAAAACAGCGTGAAATAAGACTGCCTCATTGCGGTCATTTCATTGTCACACACTATTGGCTTTTTTCTGTCCAAATCCTCTGCCATCTGAGACATTATGTCCTGCTGTCCTGCCGCCATGTGTGTTTATGAGTTATGATTCGGTTATGCCTCAACATATTAACCCTCAGGTGCAACTTACGAGGAAGGTGATACTATTGTTGTAGTTGAATGAAGGACATGCGATCAAGATTAAGGTGACCATTATAATAGTAAAACATTATCTTATTTTATGGAGAAATCAGACAGGCAGCTAATCATGGCAATGGTGGGAATGACATTTGTTATTGAGCCATCACTGTCCATGTTGCTAAGAGTCATCATTTTCTGGACCATATTTTGGGTAGGAAGACACATAAATCAACACAAGTTTCACTATGTTTTTCAGTCGATCTTGGCATAATGCTTTTTTTTGTGTTGTCCGTACCAATCAAAGAAAAACAAAGGCCTTTTAGTGAAGGCAAGACGCAATATTGCTGGTCTAAAGTACAGCAATTCAAATGGGAAATCTTTGTTTTCGTAATAAGGTGGACTATGAGAAGACTACTATTAAGACCCAAAAATAAAAATGCACTTATCAATAACAAGTAGCTCAAGTATTATCATGGCCACTAAATTAGTACAACTATTCAATAAGAAGCTGGCGTCCAGCGTGTTGTCCTCGGTCAGAACAGAGCAAACACCAAACACCAGGTGCAGCAGCCCCAGCCTGAACGAAGCTTGATGAATAACAAATGTTTACCTGCGGGGTGTGCGGGGGCATACAGCTTGGTTCTTAGTGCACACTTAGCATTCTGCACGTCGACTAACCTTGACTGGTTGACTTTAGACAACGCATCATTTCTGTATTCAAAGAGAGGAATTAGGGATTTGATTTCTGACAAAGCAGTAGTCACAAGAAGATAACACACGCACAAACAGACAAACACACACACACACACACACATACACACACACACACACACACACATCTACACACACTCAGGACCACTCAGTCACTATCTCCCTCACACACCAAAAAAATACATGCACATACACACGATGCAAATGGATCCACATTTTACAGAGACGCACAGTGCGAGCGCAGACACATGCATCTACAGACGTCTATATGTTGATTATGCTGAACTACTTTTACCCCTTCCCCACCGGGTGGAAATCTCGCTGCAAGTTTTTCATATTCTACACGAGTTTCTCGTACTTTCACTACCACACTTGGACAGTAGTATTTTTGGGTCTTTATGCGGTCATTTCAATCAGGAGAGAGCAATATTACAAATGTAGTACTAGATTGAATCTATCACATTGATATTCATGAGACGATGGGTCCATGAAGGCGAGTGTTCTCGCTCAATACTGGACCAATCCCAAAGATCGTTTTCCGCATTAGTCGCTTGCATCCAAAACGATTAGAAAATAGGCATGAAAAAATAAGAATGAAAAGTTTTCCTTTAAAAACAAAAAAAAGAATTGAGTAGGAACATCCGAAATGTGAGCACGTGACTAACCCTCCCACGCTGCCCGATCAGAGAAATGATCACCGAAAGTTTTGGTTTAAAAATATCTAAGAAAGGAAAATGGACAAGCCATGGATGACCAGATCTGTGAATTATCTCTCCAGTTGGTGCTAGAGGTTGAGGCCAGGGACGTCCTTAGCCCCCCTAAGGACGGTAAATTAGGATGATTCCAGGGGCGCAGCACTGACGGGGACGCCCCAGAGGACACTGGTGGTATTATTAAAAGTATATGCAAAAAAAAATAAAAGCAAGTGCAGACTGCTAGTGTCTTAAACTAGCAGTCTAAAGTCAGTTTGTGTATATCCGGTCGGTGAAATTAAGAAGTTGGGTTGTCAGGGGAGGAAATAGAGGAAAGAGAGAAAGGAAAGAGCTCAAAGCGGTCGACAGTTCGTCACCCAGTTTTTTTACCAAGAAAGGTATATTCCTTCCTCTACACTTTCCTAACAACCTGATAAAAAGCCTAGCCTAGCAGATAGCGCTACTGTAGCTAAAATAATTACAGCCTGCACTTGATGATAAAACTGAAAAGATTGTTTGCATTACCATTCACATGATATCCAATAGCCTACCTATCTACAAAAAGCCTACATTATTTTTACAAGTCGAGCGGACTATTTAATATCTCCCGTATGCAGGCGTTGCCAAGCAACGTGGCCATAGCGTCTTCATAGGGTCAACGTCTTTCCTAGGTGTAAATTAACACTTTTTAACCTACACCCTCCAGCCAATCAGAATCAAGTATTCACCCAGACCATGGTATGAATGGAGATAATGCGATGATTAACATTCCATACTGCTTGCCAGCATGATAATAACTTTTGTGTAAACAGATTTTTAATATTTTGATTGGCTGCATTACAATATTAGCAGACATTAAACTAAGGATACTTACATTTTAGCTGACTTTTAGGTTTTAAGTCAGCTAAAATTACAAGTAGTCTACCCTTAGATTAATAGCTGCTATTTATTGTAGGCTAATGCAGCAAATGCAAACATACAAATACATATTTATTCATGCCCAGCTCAATCCAATGAAATAGACTGTTGACAACATTGTTTAATATGTTCAGATAATTATGAGACATATTCTGAATTATATGATGTATGATGTATATGATGTATCAAGCCATGATGATCTCACAGAAGAAACCAGTGAGGTTGAAATAGAAGAAGGGTAGAAGGAGGACAGTCTAAGTAGAAGCAGCACTGTCACAGTCTATTAGCTTATACTACAACCCAGGTAAATGTGTAACTAAATACTAACTAACTAACTATCTAGTGTACAAAGTAGCCTAGATAAGTAGGTAGGTTTATTATGTTGTTATACAGTTGTTATTCATTTTCTTCTGATGCTAATGACTACCCAATTTTGACCCAGTCCAACCCAATATTTAATGATTATAAAATGTGAATAAATATATAAAAATGTAGGCTATATATAATTGTATTTTTTCTCCATAACTGAATTTTGTCAGGGGGTCCAGAATTCCTACGTCCCTGCGTCTGACACAGGGGTAGGTGCATCGCTGTTCCAACGCTCTCCCTCCACCACAAATTGCACCCTTGCGCCGAGTTGGGCCTTATTCTTTTGGTCGCTTTAACTTTACCTTCAGACCAGGCTCCCGGGACATCGAGCCGGAATCCTTGTCCCTGATGTCGCAACACTCATATGGGTAAATTGAGTCAGCAGTCCTCCAGGTGCAGGGACTACAGCCTGACCCAGGTACCGGCCCTCCCAACCGACTATTTGTCCCTGACTCGATGAGGTCAAGAGTCCTTATGTGGGCTCACTCCACCAGGCTCACCTGTCACCCAGGCATAACCATGGTGGCCCTCCATGGATGCGGACACAGGTTCGTTCATCACGGCATGTTCCACCTGTGCTCAAAACAAGTCGTGAACCACACCCCGCTCCGGCTCTCCCTGCCCCCTGCCTATTCCCAGTCGTCCCCGGTCGCATATCTCCTTAGACTCCACCATCCTCTCGGTCATAGACCAGTTCTCAAAGAACGCTCACTTCCTTGCCCTAGCCATACTTCCCTCAGCTAGGGGGATGGCTGACCTTCTGGTGCCCCATGTTTTCCGCCTACATGGCATCCCTACAGACATCCCTCTCAGACCGGGGTCCTCAATTCATATCTCAGGTCTGGCAAGAATTCTGTGCGGCACTGGGAGCCACTGTTAGCCTCTCTTCTGGTTACCACCCGCAAACCAACGAACATCGGAGGTGGCTAACCAGGAGATGGAGGCTGCACTCTGTTGTGTCACCAACGCCAACTCGTTCTCATAGAGTTCCCAACTCCCCTGGGTTGAATATGGCCATTACTCCCTCACCAACGCATCCTCTAGGTTGTCCCCCTTCATGTGCTCCCTCACCAACGCTGTGTTTCCTCCCATGGAGGCGGAGATCTGAAGCTCAATCTGGACAAGACAGGGGCTCTTCCTTCGAGGGAAGGCGTCTCATTACAAGATCACAAGACCTCCAAATCAAAATCAACACCTCTGCGGTGCCTGCGATTTGGAGGGCGTGAACCTGGTTGTGTCACTGGATGACCCACTGTCCTTGACAGTCAACATTGCTGCAACCACCCAATCCTTCCGTTTTTTGCTGTACAACATCAGGAGGATGCATCCGTTCCTCACCCAGAAAGCCCCCTAGGTTTTGGTCCAGGCTCTTGTCATCTCACGGCTTTGGCTTCAATCAGATGGCGCAACAGGCGGTCTGCAATTTATATATGCGTTTGTTCACTTTGTATATCAAGTCATAATAAATATGAACTTTGCAAAAACTAGCACACCATGAACAGAGTACAGGTGTCCATCTTCCATTATAATCCTATTTGAATCATAGATCTATAATTATCACCATTTGTTGTATGTATTGATCGTCCATATTGGTAAACAACCATCATAGACCTATAATTATCACTATCTGTTATATGTATTGCTCATCCATAGTGATAAACTACCATCATAGATCTATAATTATCGCTATCTGTTATATGAATTGATCATTCATCTCGATAGTCAGCGCTACAAGCCAATGTTTACTTGCACTGCGGTACATGAAGATGAGAGTGTTTTTGATAACAGTGTTTTTTCTATGAAAAGGGTAATAGCCTATTCTTGGTTATTGACCAGGGAACTAATGTATCCAAAATACTCCCACTTATCATAATCCCCCTCATTCGCGAACAGCCATTCGCTACTCTATTTAACACTTACATTAAAAAGTAAAACTCCAATTTAATTGAATCCTCTAAATACATAGGATGGAGCATAAGCTCGTCTGCTCTGGGATATATAGGTTGTGGATGAGTAAAGTATGAATATAATGCACATTCACATCGTGGCTGATTTAAATAGTTTTTAACATGCGTGTAGATTTTCAACAGGCATGACATGAGAAAATGATTTCACATGCGATAAGCTGAGGCGATTCTGTAATATGAAGCGAACACAATGCATGGTTGGGGCTGTACTGCGGAGGATGTGGTCAAAATAAATTGTAACCACTCATTCTTCACTTCTTTTTCTTTGGGAACTTAATTTTGAACAGGGAACAGAATCTTCCCAACATGGCAGCTAACCGAACTCCACCAGCCATCGTTTTAAACAGATTTGTTTGAGGGCGTGGCAAACAACCGGGAGGCGGGACTTGTGCACTTTAGCACCGGCCACTGCAGAGTCATTATCACGGCAGTTAATGCTGAGCGCAAACGAATTGTTTCATGCACTTAGTGAGGGGTGTTCGAATTGGCCCCCTGCTCAGATTCAAATTGTAGCTTAGACAGCCTTAAACATGTACAAAAATGCCAGATAACACTCGAAAGAAAAGCTGAAAAGGCATGTATAAAATCACCACTTTAATGTCTGCGGCCATCACGTTTACAGCAAACCAGTGCAGATAGCTTGTTTATCTGTTCTCCCCAAACTTGCAATAAGGCGACCAATCAGCATTTGTCATTAGCATAACTCCACACCCTTCGAAAACTGTTTTTGAGAATTCTGAAAATGAGCAACGGGAAGCACACTACAGAAGCTGTGGTTGTTTTATAGACCTCACAATTGTCTTGTCAAAACTCCAGGGAACAACTCATATTTTATGATACGGGACCTTTAATAATGGTATTATTTGAGCAATGGTGAGTTTTTTTTGTCTATTACTATGTTGCCTAGGTGGCTGCAACACGCCACCTAGATGACTTCTCTTAGGCTCTTCCAGACAAAGGACGCAGCGGGGTGATGTTGAGGCTGGTTTATTGTCAATTTAGAATAGGATAATAGCTGGCATGGTGCTCCATGTTGTACTGCAGGATATCTGTCCCAGAGTGTATGTGGCAACGTTGGTTTAACCTGTGTAGACTGATCACTCGATGTGCAGGTAAAGGTGAAGGCTGCTTAAAAAGGCCATCATTTACACTCACTCCGACCATTTTTGGTTCACAGCCCCTTACGTAATTTAATTTGTGCACTCACAAGGCTATATAGGGGAAATGGAGAAAGGTAAGGGTAGGTGAGGCATAGGTGAATTAAGGAAGAGCGGGGTAGAGAGGGAGAGAGAGTTGAAGATGGTTCATATCTCAATTGTTTAGGCTATCCTTAGGTCTTTGGTTTGATTAGCCTACCTGCTCTACTTCGTAAAAATAAAATAATAATATAAAAAAAAAATCTAATTGAGTAGGTTTCTCGAAAGGAACGTTAAATCTTACTTGAGTATTTTTTATAGTAGTAATTGTACTTTTACTTGAGTATAGAATTTCAGTACTGAAACATTGTCCAACGTTAAAGGTCCCATGACATGCTATTTTATGTATTCTTTAATATAGGTATTAGTGGGCAACTAACACAGTATTCAAAGACGTTCCCGAAATTCAGCCGTGGTGCAGAGTTACAGCCACTCCGAGCCAGTCGCACATTGAGCTTCCCCCAAATGCGCTGTTTCGGTGTCTGTAGCTATAATGCAAATGAGGAGGAGCGAGGTGGGTCAAGGAGGAGGGTGGGGGTGTGGCCCTGAGCAGCTTGCAGCCACGGTACCATGCGCTCTGTTTACAGTGGATGTATCGCAATGTCGAGGCGCACACAGCCTTTAGCCGTGTTCTGTAAATATTCTAGAACACACGGGAGTCCTGGAGCTCTATATCTAAATATTATCATATAGCCTACATAGATATCTATATCATATAATAAATATTATCACGGCCAAAAGCTGTGTGAGCCGATATTATGAATCTCAAACGACCGCCTTGGGTTCTCCGACGTTCCTGGTTCTTCCACGTCTATGGAGGTAGATTTGTGTCTTTATTATGCAATCAAAAATAATAGGTTTGAGAGCAAAACTTTCCACACTGCAATCAAAAAATAGGTTTGAGAGCAAAACTTTCCACACTGCAATCAAAAAATTGATTTGAGAGCAAAACTATCGACACTGCAATCAAAAAATGTTTTATTGCAAGATAAATTAATGTGATAAAAAAAATATTAATGGGAATCCAAAAGTTTTGTTTGCAAACCCAAAAGTTTTGTTTGCAAATCCAAAAGTTTTGTTTGCGAATCAAAAAGCTTTGCTTGCGAATCCTAAAGTTTTGCTTGCGAATCCAAAAGCTTTGCTTGCTGTTGAGCTGAATCTCGTGGGCGGGACCTACGCCGAAAGATGTAAGACACGTCTCTATTGGCCAGTCTCGATCGGAGTGACAGCTTGGCAACATCCACAGTTAGTAACGAGAGAGGGAGTTCTATTTCATGCAGGCTACGCCGTCTAGGCTTTGCCTTATGAGCTTGTCCCGTGCGCGCGCTTGCGCGCCCTGAATATCCCGTAGGCCTCCCTGTCAGCCGACAAGGAGACCATGGCAGAGGATTGCAGGTAGATGTTGTTGACCGCCGCCGCGGATTGAGAGGCACAAACGAACACCCTGTCCCTGTCCGTCAGGCCGACAATCTGCTTCTGGAGGCGGTCGGGGGGTAGCGGCTTTTCGGATGTTGCCAAGCTGTCACTCCGATCGAGACTGGCCAATGGAGACGTGTCTTACATCTTTCGGTGTAGGTCCCGCCCACGAGATTCAGCTCAACAGCAAGCAAAGCTTTTGGATTCGCAAGCTAAACTTTAGGATTCGCAAACAAAGCTTTTTGATTCGCAAACAAAACTTTTGGATTCGCAAACAAAACTTTTGGATTTGCAAACAAAACTTTTGGGTTTGCAAACAAAACTTTTGGATTCCCATTAATATTTTTTTTATCACATTAATTTATCTTGCAATAAAACATTTTTTGATTGCAGTGTCGATAGTTTTGCTCTCAAATCTATTTTTTGATTGCAGTGTGGAAAGTTTTGCTCTCAAACCTATTATTTTTGATTGCATAATAAAGACACAAATCTACCTCCATACACGTCCACATCAATGTGAAGTAGACTGAACCGCGACAAGGAGGAGAAAGGGATTGTTGCCGGGCAGCGCTTAGGCACCTCCGCCTCCGGCGGTGGTCCCTCGGCAGCGGGAAGCGGGGCTCAAGCAGGAGACATTTGAGCCCCGCTTCCCACCATGTCGTGGTTAATGTTCTTGAGGCAGTCAAAGCCAAAGTTCCTTCCCCCCCCAACCTTGGCTGAGATAACCCCCACTACGAGTCTCGTTGTAGAAATAACAGAGACGAGAGTCCGACGTGTTATGCGCCATAACACCAAAAGCAGAACGGTTATCCAAATAACAAGGAAGTGTACAACACTTGCGTTACAGTCCTGGAGCTCTATATCTAAAAAATATCATATAATGCATGAATCTATATCATATAATACATATTATCACGGCCAAAAGCTGTGTGCGCCTCCAGACGATATTATGAATCACAAACGACTTTGTCGGGTTCTGCGACGTCTCTGGTTCTTCCACTTCCACATCAACCTGAAGTCGACTGAACCGCGCGCTGCCTGCTGCCGGCTGCCTGCTGCCGGCTGCCCGCTGCCGGGTGGTGGTGCTTCGCGGCGATGGTGCCTCGCGGCAACCGGCGGCATGTCGCAGTTCATTTACTTCAGCGAGTCAAAGCCTAAGTTCCTTTCCCCCAATTCCTTCTCAACCATGGCTCAGATAACCCCCACTACAAACTCGTTGTGGAAATACAAGAGATATCAAAGAACCGACAAGAAACACTTGCGTTACAGTGTGTGTATTCACACACACATGTGGCGCTCGCACAGTCGTGTCTCATTGGCGGGCCAGGAAGATTAAGGGGAGGAGCTTAGATGCTTTGTGACGACATACCTAAAGACATTCCAAATCAGCGCGCTTGAGCCTCCGTTTTTTCAAAGGCGAGCAGAACAGCTAGTGCTCGTTTTACACCAAACGCAAGTTTTAGCCACTGGGGGACCATAGGCAGGCTAGGGGAACTCATAATTACGTTAGAAAACCTCCTAAAGTGAGATTTTCATGTCATGGGACCTTTAACCTTTTGTCAACTAAAATTTCACTTCAGTTTTCCCTTATCCCTTCTGACCTCAGTAAGTAACCATCAGTAAGTGCACACTAACTGCCCTGGTAGTTCTCTCCAAAAGTGCCCACAAAGTAGCAGGTCCACCAGCTTCGATTCTGTGTTTGTTTCTGTGTGTTAACAGGCCATTGTGCATGCTCATGGACCGGGAGCGACACTGAGCATGAATGCATTGCATTAGGTCGTGTCACGTTGCGTTGTGTTTCCTTACATAATGCTGTACTCAAATGTTGCCTCCTTAAACCATGTCTGGGGTCATACAGCTTCCTGCATTTCTCTACCTTGACTATCAACCCATTTTGCTGGGCGCCATATGGTTCATGGGTCAGCGTCCATATTGGTTGCGTAGTGCAGCGCTCATTCTGCGATGTGATTGGATAATCAACATTCAGTGAGTATTATATATATACCCAAACAGCCACTAGAGTGGGTGCAGGGCGATGCCATGCACGCACGGTCAATGATGAGGACACGGCGTGGTGGGGCCCAACCGTCAGTTTAGCTCTCATCAATTATAGACTGCATGGGTTTCCTTAACGTAGGTTTACACCAAAATATTCTATTCAACTTTTCTCGTTCACTGATTGAGCGTCAAGGGAAATTTGCCCCGAAGAACACGCAAAAGAGGCTTTTTTGCGTTGTCCGTGCAAGGTTCACATTTGATTGCAAAACTTTTTCATCAATTTGCGTCTTTGCCATGACTTTTTATGTATTTGTGCAGCGCCTGTATTTGGCCTAACACACACATTCTCATGATATTGTTCTTAAACATTTTGATTAAAACGATATATATACAGGTTCCTTAGCTGGCCTTCAAAAAGGTACCCACAGTTAGCTTGAGGTCCAATAATGAGCCCTAAGGACCATTAATGTAGTCTCATGGGGGACAGAAATGGACTCCTGCATGGATCCATATTTCTGACAGTTAGAAATGTCCATCTGCCCACTATACCGTGGTAGAGTAGATATTTGTCGTTAGATCTCTTTCAACATTCAAAATGCTTTTTTAATTAAAAATTAATTATATTCTACATTCACATTGCCAATAAGATAAAGCATGATATACAACACTATAACAGTAAAAATAATGTCTAAAAATACAATATTTAATACAAATTGAAATGTCTATATTCAGGAGAAAACAAGACTATAATATTACATAATGATAATGGTCATTGAGGGGTTGAGTTAAATAAACCATTTCCTGGGAATAGGGCTATGCAATAGAATGACTTTAGAGGTATAATATGAACATTTCTGCCGCGAGGGGCTTCATAACAATACAAAAGACGTAGTTTTATGACATGGGGAGGTAGCGTTGGAATATGGGAGTGGTTGTTCCCACCCCCGACCCTGGCAGAAAGCATTGTTGGAAAGATATTGGAAAGATATTGGAAGTTCAATAGATATATATACAGTCCGAGTTACAGCGATCTGACGTGGCAAACTAAAGAGGTTATCAACTGTATGAGTCCTGCTTCTACCCACCGAGGAGAGAGCTACAAGCCTCCTCTCTATAGAGCCATGGTTTGGTCAATAGTTCTACACGATAGGCAGATCACTAAGTTCCCTGCCCTCATTGATAGCCAAACTTTTTTTTTATATTTGTGGGAAACACTGAATTAGACTGATGGCTGGCATGAGCCTCTTGTTTAATAGCACATGGTAGTAAGCTAACTCGTGTTTGACAATTAGGTCTCTGCTGTTTTTAAATGTTTCTCTGGAAGGAAGGGGGAAAGAAGATATCACGCAATTGAGCGATCTCAAGAAATGTACCGGACCTTTACATTGAATAAAACCATGGGTTTCTCTCGTTTTGATCATTGTTGGACACAGTTGGGATAATGTGAGTTTAACCTTTAACCATCTCCGCAAATAATACTGACAGGAAAAGAAACTATGCACATCTCCCTTCATCTAGTTTAGTCCTCTGCTTTCTTTAATAAAACTGAATTGTACAAGTTTATTGGCCTATAAAGCATGTATCTGTTATACTGCGTGGTCATTATGATAGTTGAATGTATTTTTCCATCATCAATAGGCAAGAAAAGTTATATTCAGCATGCAAAAAACTGTCAACCAGCAACATATACTTTATCCTAGACCATCATTATCCCAGTCCAACCCTGGTCACACAATGATCAGAACAGGCTTCCTAATAACATGTTAATCATCAAAATTTTAAAAAGAAATTTTTTGAACTTAAAGAATTTTAACCCAGGTCTATAACAAAATATGAACACAGAACATTTTTATTACACTTTTGGTTGATCATTTGAGGAAGTTCGCTATGAATTCAGTACATTTGCCATCTATTTCTCGGCATACGTATAGTATATATAATTAGGCCTGCATATATTTTTTATATTTGATATATTTGATGAGACAGACACACAGATAATCAGATAATAGCGTCACATCACACCGCCATCTTTTAAATCATTGAGTGTGTGGGTCAGCCCTCCATTCCACAAACACAGATTGAAAACACAACGACACTTGGTAACATCTCACCAATACTCTAAAGCAACGCGTTGGGCCCACTGGGTTTGACCCAGTACGCGATGGTTCTAGACCAGCTCCCCCTGATTAGTCCGGGTACAAAAGGAAGCCGGAGAAAGTGCTGTACTTGTTGTTGTTCCCGCCGTGTGCCTTGCCCCCGTCCAGCTTCACGTAGATCTCGTCCCCGGAGTCTAGATTGAGGACCACGCTGTTGCTGGCGTAGTCGTAGTTCTGGTCTGCGTCCTGAGCAATGGCACTGGCGCGGACCTGCGGCAGAACACGAACAAACACACACACACACACACACACGCACGCACGCACGCACGCACGCACGCACGCACACACACACACACACACACACACACACACACACACACACACACACACACACACACACACACACACACACACACAGACACAGACACACACACAGACATACAGTCACAAACACACACACTCACAAACGTAGTCACACACACAGTCACACACGTATAACGCACACAGTCACACACATTATAACACACACACACACACACACACACACACACACACACACACACACACACACACACACACACACACACACACACACACACACACACACACACGTGCATCCACACATACAGACACACAGACATACAGTCACAAACACAAACACACACACTCACAAACGTAGTCACACACACATTCACACACGTATAACGCACACAGTCACACATTATAACACACACACACACACACACACACACACACACACACACACACACACACACACACACACACACACACACACACACACACACACACACACACACACACACACACACTGTTTTCTCAACATTAAAAAAAATAACGTTCTTGTTTTAAACGTGTGCGTAGCGACAATAAGCCACAATTAAACACGAGCCACACGCAACTAAATTAATTATGCACATTTTGCTTCATGTATTTGGGTTTTAACTGTATATTCAGAGTTTAACTGTATATTCAGAGTTTTGTTCTGGATTCAGTGAATTTAAAGGTTTAATAGAGAGAAAGCACTTCAGTAGAAGACGGCTGTGGAAAGTGGTTTTCTGCGTGCGTAATTGGAGACCAAAATGCACCCTGGATATACGCACGCGTTAAAACGGTATTTCAGTAATTTCCAGTGGTTCTACTTGCAGTAAAATCGTTCCACTATTCCCACAGTGTAAGTATTCCAATCTAGTTAACCATACCTGTCCGTTCTTGCATAGGTCTGCCCACATGCTCGTGCCGTCGCCACCGCGCATCAGAACGTGATAAGTGAAGTAATAGATCCCGGAAACTTGGCACGTGAACTTCCCGGTAGTCGGGTCGTAGTGGTTCCCCAGGTTCGTAACCACGTCGTCGAACCTCAGCACCTCGTAACCCTCGTGAGGATTTTTCAGACCCACGTAAAATGCGATCTTGGCGTTATCTCCAATAACCGAGCCTATATCTGCTCCGGTCTCTGTCCGAGCCGTGCCCGATATTACCCGAGGGTAACCCGGTCTCCCGGAGTCCCCCCGGTCACCAGGTGGCCCTCGAGGACCGGGTGGACCCGGCTCACCAGGCGGACCCCTCGGTCCAGGTCTACCCGGCCGACCCACCACGCCTTTAGTTCCTTGCACCAGTGCGGGCGAGGGGACGGCGCTGAGCTCCTGCATGACCTCCACGGCGCTCGCGCTCGGTTTGGGGCTGTACGGGTCACAGATCATCCGACAGGTGCCCATCATCTCGTAGTGCGCGTCGGTCTTGGTACTTTGCACTAGCAAGGGGATGGCGATGATGAGCGCCAGCACCATGACGATGCCCACCACGGCGGCGACGACCCTCTTCCTCTGGAGGGTCCGAGAGGCACGCGCTATAAAGTCCGTTTTGCTTTGGGGAGTGATGGTGGAAGGTGCGGAGTGCGTCAGACCCAGGGTGGCACGGCGAGTGGACCGCTCAGTCCCAGGGTTGAGAAGGAGAGAGAGGGTGTGCTGTAACGTCAAGTCTAGTGCTGACCCTGCGGCAGAGAGCGGTGTCAGTATCACTATCCTTCACACAGTTGACAAGGGAGATATTGGTTGTGGCATGGCGGGACACCCGCTGGATCTCCGAGCTTTGCAGAAAGACGCTTCCAGCGTTCTCTGGACTCCCCTTGTCTGTGACAAACGAGGGGTAAAAAACCGCTGACGTAACATTGAGGAGGGGGCGACGCCTGTTGCAATTTGGATTAAGACCGGTACAATAATCATTCCATCTTTATGTATGAATGATAAGTCCCCCGCACGGCTTAATGCCAGTCTGATCAGGAAGCCTTGCTAACAGTTAAACCCCCTTGTGCTGGGATATATTTCCTCTGACTTCCCATCCCCTTGAAAATGACAAAATCCTCATAATTGGTTAAGACTGGATGGTAGAATTCTGGCTCAGCTGTGTTTAAAACCTTAAAAACATCTGAAAAAAACCGTATTGTATTTTGTAAGAATAACATCACATCAATTATTTATGGTTAGAATAATGGTAAGATCCCTATCATCAAATGTATATCGTTGTTATTTGTGTATAGGTGTGCTTCTATAAAAAGAATGCGGTCAATTCAGTAATATTGCAAAAGGAATCATAGTGGAATCATTATGGAGAGGAACTGCATGTCAAGTTAGGGTTCTCCACAGTGGGAATCCCCCTATGAACGATAAGAACAGACCCTAACCAAGACCCCTGGCTCATGCTGTTGAGGAACAAACAGGACTGAACAACCATACTCACAATTCTAATTAACTGGATGGATCAGGGAAACACATGTTAAATCACACACACACACCAATGCACACGCACATGCACGCACACGTGCACACACAGCCACAAACACACACAAACACACACACACACACGCACACACACACACACACACACACACACACACACACACACACACACACACACACACACACACACACACACACACACACACACCCAAACACACACACACACACACACACACACACACAGCATGTGATCCCACTTCTCACAGAGAGATGCTCTAAAGCAGGAGTGTGAATGTGATCTCAAATTAACGCGCTCCATGGGATCTGTCAAAGAGGAACAACCTGCAGACCACATAATCCTCCTCTTACATCCTCTTCACTTCCTGTCGTCTCAGCAGGCTAAGCATAGCGGGTAACAGAGTTAGCTCCCCCCCCCCCATCAACGGCCCCAAGAGGGACCCACAACCACACACTCACCCATATTTATACTAGCACATGCAGACAAAACACGCATACACAGACACAAACATCTTGTTGTTGGCAGGGCCCAGTTTTGTGTGATATGTGAGGTCTCTGTGGGCCCTGGAGGGGGAGTGGCCAGGGTGTCAAACACCCTGGCCACTGGTCCAAAGACATTTAGATGACCAGAGAGAGCCAAGACAGCCTTGTGGAGCTGTCTTGGTACTGACACTATGTACCTAGCAGGCCATTATTAACAATGTGATTGTGTGTGCGCGTGTGTGTGTTTGTGTCTGCGCTCATAAAGGTTACGTATAATTGTGTATATATAATTGGATGTGTGTGTGTGGGCATGTGCATGTGATGTTCCAAGTGTGTGTGGATGTGTCATAGGAGTAATCCAGACAGTTATTAGCATGGACTCTAGGGATATAGGCCCAGCGGCCAACGTCAAGAAACCAGGGAATTGTCCCTATCAAATTTTCTAAAAAAGCTGAAAATATATTTACAGAGAAATAACTTCAAAGTGCACAAAGTCATCTCTGTCCTACTAAGAAGTGATAGGACAGGTCTGCCAGATGGTCAATCCATCTGATCTGCAAAACCACAAGAAAAACTTCCGCTGCTCGCCCCTTCTCATTCACTTTCAACTGTCTGTCGTATGGATGTGTTATAACTACTGTATCGTCTGTTGTATGGATGCGTTAACTCCTGTATCATCTGTTTTATGGATGCATTATAACTACTATATTCTCTGTTTTATTGTAACGGATCATCTGTTGTATGGATGTTATAACTACTGTATCTGTCGTATGGTTGTGTTACAACTACTGGATCATCTGTCGTATGGATGTGTTATAACTACTGGATCGCAGTCAGAGTTGAGCACAGTCCAGATTTTGCAAAAAGCCCACAAAGCCTGACTCAGGGATTTAGCTGGCCACTTTCCTATGTTCTAATTACGGTATATGGTTTAGAATTGTTGTATATAATGTAAATTAAAAGGTCCAGATTGTGTATCTTGTTCGCCACAGGGTTCTCTGTGGAGGAAAAGATCTTAACCCCCGTTAGAGCCACTCTTTAGGTGCGACTAGTTGCTGTCCTGACTGCCCTGACTCTGGGTGGGCGGTCCGATTGAACTCCCCACATCTCAGCATCAAGGGTGGATGACCGCACGGGCATAGCGGGCATATGCCCAGGGGGCCTTAGCCAGAGCTTCTGTGTGAAGTCGCTGTTAGTAACTTTTAATGTTGCATTGTCCAAGCAATCAGTAGGGTTAGGGTTAGGGTTAGGGTTAGGGTTCTACACACACAAAAATTCAAGCGAAAACAGCAATAGTAGGCCTATTACTACTGAGTAAAAAAAAAAAATCAATAGGGGGCACTATTTAAGTTTGTGAATTTGAGACCGGCCACGAACAAGGCACTGTGATTTAAACATGGAGCAACGGCGAACGGTTGTAACAGTGAATTCTAAGTGGACCAGCTAAGCGAAAAAAAGCCGTCGTGCCTGCACAATTAACTTTACTTAGCTGATCCGTCACTTTCATATTGAACAGCCTCAAGGAAATAATATTTTACTATTCTTAATATTATAAATTTACGAAATTTGTTTGTCGCCAAAAATGGCAACCCTTGCAAATCCTGTTTTGTTTAAATAAATATGCATTTATTTTTTAATGATTATTGTGATGTTGCCTTATGTGCTAAAAATCCTGCTGTGTTGCAGGTGAATGTATAGGCCAATGACTTAGTTAGGCTATTATTATCGCCAGTAAGTGTGTGTATCTGGGTGTCAGTCTTTGTGTTGGAAGGGGATATTAGCATATCAGCATATTGGCGTTTGGTGGTGGAGCAGTCAGACTGTCACAGGAGGTGTTGTGGCTATATCAAGTTTGTGGACAGTCTGTCTTTTAGTTAGCATTGTTTCAAGAGTCAAGATGTTTATTTTCATAATTTTTTTGTCAAAGCTTGGTCTACTATCTACTACCTATCTCTTCAGGACCACCTACAACATTTGACAAATCATTCTCTGCCATCTTCCACCCACACTCGCTCTCTTAATGTGTTGCCTATTGTTGTGGTGTTGTTTATTTTTTCCCTTTTATTTGAGTTTCTGTACTGTACGCATTCCTTTCTTATTTGTAAAGCGTCTTTGAGTATTTAGAAAAGCGCTATAAAAAAACGGATCAATTATTATTATTACTATTGGTCGGCTTTTGGTTTGCAGTGCTGTCCCCTTTCCTTCTCTTCCTCTCTTCCCTTCAGTGTGCTGGACGTGAGATGTGTGGGGTCCTCACCCTGGCACCCAGTGGGTTTGAGTCTAGCCCAACCGGAAATATTGGAATTGGTGTGTGATCAAGGGGTCTAGTATAATTAGCTAAAGACATGGTATTTTTTATATGAAAGAGGACGTACATAAAGGACATACAAGATTATTTGTATGAACCGGAAGTGGTCGTACGAAGATGTTAAAAACACACCATTAATTGGAGCCTAGAGTGAATAAGAGACGTCTATGAATCAGGGCATTAATAAATTCGGGGGCTCTAGCCCTACAGGAAAGGCTCACACATTATCATCAAATGTTCTGTTGAAACTCATTGGAAACACAAGCCGTTGCAAGAAATTAATCATGAGATAGAAACTTCTCCTTGAGACCTTCAACGAGGGGGCATCTTGGGATAGCTCTGTGAAAATTGTGGGTCTCTTAACAAAAATGGTGGACCCTAACCCTAGACCAAGGAGCCCCCCCACCCCCTCCCTCCCAGAGTGAATAAGACGTCTCTTATTCACTCTGGGAGCCTAGAGTGAATAAGAGACGTCTAGTGTCTTTTATATAAATCAGGCAACCTCGTCTCACAGGGATCCGTGAAATGACTACGGTCGGACGCTTAACTCGAAATCCGTGGCCACATCACGAAAAACACGCCGATTTCCGTGATGTGGCCACGGAATTCGCTCCAATGCAAGTTAATGACGCTGATGTTCCGTGGCTCACACACGGATCCCCGTTTCAACAAGCAAGTCGACCACGGGGGCATAACTCAAAACCCGGGGTGGTCTCACTGAAACACTTAAATTGTCCTTGTTGTGTCCACGGAAGTTGCTCCAATGCAAGTAAATGACAATGATATTCCGTGGCACACACACAAATTCCCGTTTCAATCTGTGTGTGTGCTCCCGTTTCAATCTGTGTGTGTGCCACATTTGACCACAGCGGGGGCTTAACTCAAAATCCGTGGTGGTCTGACGGAATCACTTCAATTGTCCGTGATGTGAACACGGAATTTGCTCAAATGCAAGTAAATGACACTGTTATTCCCTGGCTCACACACGGATATCGGCGTGTTTCCGTGATGTGGCCACGGATTTCGAGTTAAGCGTCCGACCGTAGTCATTTCACGGATTCCTGTGAGACCATGTTGAAATCAGGGCATTGATAAATTGGGGGGCTCTAGCCCTACAGGAAAGGCTCACACAGCATCATCAAATGTTCTGTTGAAACTCATTGGAAACACAAGCCGTTGCTAGAAATGAATCAAGAGATAAAACTTAGCCTTGAGACCTTCAACGAGGGGGCATCTTGGGATCGTTCTGTGAAAATTGTGGGTCTCTTAACAAAAATGGTGGACCCTAACCCTAGACCAAGGAGCCTTCCCCCCCCCCCCCCCTCCTCGCCAAGAGGGTGGGGTCCCAGTCTGGCCCTAGAATAAGGTTGTCAAATGTCAGGGTGGTTGGACCTTCCTATCTCCAAAACTGCCTTATACACCCCATTCTGTTGAACTAGGACTTGCAGGCAACACTGAGAGGATTTGTCTAAAAACAGTCCATTTGGGGAAAAAAAAAAAAAATCTTTAAGCAATAGAACTCTCTGCCCCATGACATCCGACACTCCAGTTCCATTATCACCTTCAAATCTCACCTGAAAACGTATCTATTCACCCAAGCCTACTCCCTTTGAGTCAGTTGCATTCTTGGAACTAGAATGAACGCACTGTTTTTTCTCTTGTACACTGTTTTATTATGTTGTTGTTTTTGTTTCTTTGTTACCTTTTGCTACTATGGATGTTTTATTTCGTAAGATGACCTTGAGTGTCAAGAAAGGCGCCCATAAATAAAATGCATTATTATTATTATTAGAAGTCTCAGATATATCCTTGACAGGACCAATGGGAACATGTTTAAGAATTCTGCATTCTCTAGCCATCTCTTAAATGTGGGAAAAGTAAATGGGCACAAAAACAGCGGGCAATTTGTAGGTTTTAGTTGGATGGAGATTTAAGTAATACATTTATCGCTAGAAAGTGATCAAAACCCATTTAAATGTAGAATTTAAATCCAAATATTGCATTTTCCACTAAGAATATGTCAGCCATGTTGTTTGTTTTTTCAGACCAAAACTTGACACATGACGTGGACGCAGGCCTATATAAAAGAATAGGCCACCAATAAAAGGCACATGTTGCATATGGGCAGTGCTGCATGCGGCGGGGCCGTCCGCCCATTCTCTGACACTTCAGACATCGTAACCTGGTCAATATTTTATCGTTAACCTTCGTTCAAAGGTTTAAAGGTTGGGTATGGAATTCTCTTTTTTTTAGCATTTTTGCAAAATTACTTGAAATCCTTATAATACCCACTTACAGCCACTGAGTTAGAAGTATTGACATGAAAATTAAACAAGTCAATCATCTGTGGAACGGGCAGGGCTCGAAAAACTCCAGCCAATGATTTCCAGACCCACCGAGTGGCATTGGACAGTAAGTACGTCAATCAAACGGTCGTACTGTGTACTACTACTACTACTACTACTACAGCTAGTACCACTACTACTACTATCTTCCTGCTTTGACATAAGGTTTAGCTTCCAGCTTTTGTAACAATTAGGGGTGTAACGGTACATGTATTTGATGTACATGTACCGAACGAGTTTCCATCCGTTAAATATCCTATGTTAAATCCCAAATAAATTGTTGACATTTCTAAACGAAAGCCGTAAACTCTTCTTCTCCTCCGGAAAAACAAGACCGCATTGCATTGTGGTATACGGGAGTAACATGTAGGGTACATCGTATGTACACTAAAATTTTGGGTATTTTAAGTGCACTATATAGTGCATGAGTAAAATTTAATCTGAGCAACAACTTGAAACAGTTTAGTGTTGCAATTGTTCAATTTTGCCCATGGAGAAAATATATTTTTTAAAGATACAGTCTGAGCCAATGTCTTTTATATTCTACATTTCAGAATCTTGTATTTATATTTTTTCAAGCAGAATTCTAGCTTTGTATTGTCTAATGTTCCTATTGTTAAAAGCACAAAAGTGTGTCATGAACAACTAGCACATTTATATCTTGCATTTTGTTTTCTTACTGTACCGAAAATGAACCGAACCAAAACCGAAGTACGTACCGAACCGAGAGTTTTGTGTACCGTTACACCCCTAGTAACAATGGATTTCAGCACTTTGCTTCTTCAGATAATGCAATTCAGCGTCAGTTTTCGATTTCAGCTTCCAGGTTTTTTAGCAGTGCACTGCAATACATTTGACCTTTCAGATTCTTCAGTTCAATTTTTTTTTTACATTTCTGCATATTTAGAAATGCTTTGCGCTTTTCATTCAGCTCTCACTTTATTTGTTTCAAACCATTTACATTTTTTTAAATGATGTGCATGTTAACATTGTTTACTCAATTTAGACTTTTGAACTCTGTTCAAATCCCATCACTAGATTTAAGCCATTTAATGTTCCTTTATGTCTTAATCTATGTGGCTTTTTCTAGGTATAAATGTTTTCAAACGCATTACAATGCTGAAACAAGCGTAACATTGCATGTTGCCAATGTGTTCCGGTTATACACACCTTGGGGCTGAGCAGGTGAAGATTTAAGCCACAAAGGTCAAGAATAAATACAACCGCAAGCGGTGATAAACGGGGTCCGAGCAAATTAAAAGTCATGAACACACTAATGTAAGATATATAAATATGACAAATAATTATGAAGTTAAGATGTTGATGAAGATGTTCCACTTAATGCAATACTGTGCCTCGGCTTTCAGGTGAGCTGCAAAGCAATGGCCGAATGTCATCAGCATGCTATATTCGGGATTCGAACTCTCAACCTAAGGATCACCTGTACAAGGCATTATCAATGAGCCACTGAAAGCCTGAACTGCAGCCTCACACATGGAGAAAATGTCTATTGATAAGCATACAACATCCAGAAACCTCCGAGCACACATTTCACAAGAGAATTAAGGGCTTTCTTAAAAGAGCACAGATCTGAAAATATGCACTGTTAATGGTATCCACCTAATAATAGCTGTATGGTAGTTATACAATAAGAAAATGGTCGTATAGGCAAAATTGGTTGAGACTGTGGACGTTTGGCTTTTCGATGAAATTGTGGGAAAAGTGAACATTTTTAGAGCACAAGACCAGGGTGAAAAAGATGCATCTGATTTTAGAGATTAATATGATGAAATAATTTTTTAGTCCAGGTCAATCTGGTAAGGAGAAATAAGGCTAGTTCATATTTTTTTTAAATAGCGCCACATTTGGGTTCAGTAGCACAATTTTGGTTTATGGGTAGTCGGGGGGATTGGTATCCACCTACAGTCGTATGTTTATTTGTACAATAACAAAATGGTCCAAGACACCCGCATGCAAGAATAATATTGGCCAATATTTCTCAAATGGAACTGAATAAAACCAATTCTGTTCAACGATTGTTGTGAGGCTTGGTATAAAGATTTCATGTGGCGATTTTTGTGAATTTTTGATTATTTTTTGTAGCCTGTGAATCTTTCTAAGATGTTTAGCTTTAATAGGAAATTGTGGGAAAAGTAAACATTTTGAGGGCATAAGACCAGGGTTTTATAAATGCATCTGATTCTAGAGATTCATATTCTGAAAGAATTTTGAGTCCAGGTCAATCTGGTGAGGAGAAATAAGCCTAATCATCATTTTTTACAATAGTGCCAGCCTTTGGGTGCAGTAACACAAATTTGGGTGCATGGGTAGTGGGGGTTATTGGTAACCATACCTGAAAATTTCGACTTACGGTATAGGCTGCAGTATGACTTTTACAGAATTTGAGGAAAAAAAACAAACGTTACAGAAACAGTAGGGGACCAAGCGCTCGGAGCCCTAACTAGAGTAACTGAAATCCAACAATTGAGCAAACTCCTTGAAGGGCTTCAATATGTAAACAAGAAATAAAGTATCTTTTTTATTAATTTATATATTTTATTAAAATTGTTCTAAAATTCGGAGAGTACAGGATAGGACCCAGGAAAGAAATGTGAGGGACCCCAGTAGGGAGACTACAGCCGGGATCAGACAGATTACCCTATAAGTGCGATCCGTGAGGTATGGTGTGAACAGGGGGAGTGCAGGGCCTGAGATTCCCAGTTCTCGGAGAGTGATCATGAAGCTATTTATCCGACATTTTGTTGTGCTGCTCAGCTTGAAAAAATGTTTTTATTTTTTTATGAATGTAATCACCCGCATGCAAGAATAAGTTCACGTCAGAGTGTAGGCTACAAACGTGATTAACTATTTACAAGGGCAAAAATGCCAACATATTCTTTATTTTGCTGACCACTTGTTTTTTATCCCGACAAATGCCTCGTAAGGACAGTTCCTCTGCGTCTCTCTGTAGGTCGCACCTTATTTCAACGTCTTTGTTTAATACGACTGCATCACCTTCTCTCACATGCTCAGCAGCCTGCCGATTTCACTTTCTCTCCAGTTAGAACTGCTCATGAGAATATCGCTGCGTTGTCTCTGTGTGTCGTGTTTACTGGATAATAACACACGCGAGTTCTCTACCACTTTATTGAATGAGCGGCAGCTGTCACGTTAAAATTGTACCGGGGGCGAAAATTGTACCGGCCTACGTCATCAGTTGTTGACAAATTCCAAACCTGCCTGGCAACAGACGACGCGATCGTCTGTTACCTGGCAACGGGCAATCGCGTCGAATGACGTCGGAAGGTTCTTGAACATTCGCAAACTTTTATGCTCGTTCATTGCACTCCATCATTGAGCGCGACAAGACAGGTTTTTGAAACCTGCTTTAAACACTCAGTTTACTAGCTAAATTCGATTAAACAATTCAATACAATACAAATATAAAGTATAAACAAGTGTTATCTAGCGATCCGTTATCTGTATTATGTAATTTGGTGTTCGGCAACATGAGCGCGAATGGTTTTTGAAACCTGCTTAAAACACTCAGTTTACTAGCTAAATTCGATTAAACAATTAAATACAATACAAATATAAAGTAAAAACAAGTGTTATGTAGCAATCCGTTATCTGTATTATGTTATTTCGTCTTTGGAAACATGAGCCGAATGTTTTTTGAAACCTGCCCGGCAACGGACAACCCTTACGTAATTGGTTGTTGTTACGCCCCCCTGGTGGCTCGGAGTAGGACGCAACATAAGGGCAACAGGTTTGGGCAAGTGAGGGTGCAGTCACACAAAATCCAAGACAAAAGGTGTATTCAATCTAAAGTGTTTATGTACAAAAAAAGGCAACACAGGGATCAACAAGGACTGTCAGTGGCACCAAAGTAAAGAACATAACAAAACCCAACCCCCCATTGACAGGTGCTTTGCACCGAAAAAGTACAGTGGGTGGTGCTCACTCTAACCTAGGGTATTAACAACGGGTAAACCTACGTGTATGAAATATGTAAACCCCAGGGTATCTTACCTGTCCTTATTGACCCTGTGAGCACAACAAAAGAATTAACAAAGACAAAGACAAAACTAAAGTAGGCTGCTAACAACTAAAGTAGTAAGGTTTAAACAAACATGTAACAACTAAAGACAATACAATAAACCAACAAAGAAACCAAGCACTAGCAAACACTAGCAAACACTAGCAAACACTAGCAAACAGAGCTCAGCCACAGCTCTGCCACAGCTCAAACCAAAGCACTCCCCCCTGACAAACAAACACAGGACTATTTAAAGGGGAATGGTTGATGGGAGATCTGGAACAGGTGTGGTGATTTGGTGATCGGGACCAGGTGCGCACATCTGAGACCTTGGAGAATGAAAACAGGAGGAGGAGACAGAACAACAACACAAACATACTACACAAAACAGAACACAATACATGTAGGCCTATACCATGTATACCATGTATAACATATAAGACATACAGAACACTGTACGTAACAGTTGTCAAGTTGTCAACAACTGATGACGTAGGCCGGTACAATTTTCGCCCCCCGGTACAATTTTAACGTGACACAGCCTCTAAACAGCACGTGACCAACACTTCCCGTGCACCTGACTAAAACCTCCCCCCAACACATAGGTTCCTGTCACGTTATATTATTATTATGAACTAAAGTGCGATAATACCATATCTCCCCTTTCTAGAGAACAAAGGGTAAACTGCCTTTGTCTCGTCAGACTTTAGAGGATTATTCTGCCTCTTGCTGAACGGTCTGTCCCTATCTGAATCCTGCAAGGAAGAACAAATTAAATAAAGGCAGATTATTTAACAACAAAACAATACTGTTAAATTCGAATTAATCCCAAGTGCACAAAACCACAACACAAACAATACATAGTAACACAGTACTTCCTCTTTTTTTTTTTTTTTTGTTTACAGGTTAAGTCTACCAGGTGCAACCAGTGTTGGGAAAGTTCACTTTCTACGTGAACTAGTTAAAAGTGAAATAATTAAAATTTTTGAACAAATTTCACAGTTCCAAAAATGAACTAGTTCATAGTTATTTTTTTCAATATGTTTTCTGTGAGCTATTCTTTTTTTCCGGTATTTTGAACATTGAGCCCCCTTTCTGGTTTGTCTAGGATGAAATAGAGTGGTTGAATCAAGTATCGTTGTTAAGGTTGTGGGTGCAGGCAGGCAGGTAGGACCCAGATGCAGACGGTTTGGGGAGAACAGCACTTTATTTCTGCCAAAGGCTAAGGCAAGGAGCAAGGGAACACAGGTGACAACAGAGAACATGCAGGACGAACTAACCACAATGACAGCACGAGGAACAAAGGAAAGACAAGGGCTTAAGTAACAAACGCAATGAGGAACAGCTGAGACACATTAGGGGAGGGAGCAGTAATCAACACAGGAGGGAAACACACCAAAACACGACAGACCATGACAATCGTAACGAAATACAGTTTCTATCGTCTTTTATTGCACATTTAGCGCATTTTATAAACCCCATTGATTTATGTTAGAAGACTAATTTCTCGTTGGACGGAAACGGAGAGGGGGGATGTTCTCGTTTGGTTGTTGTCTTTTTGCTCGGTTCTAGCCCTCCTTTTGAGACGAGAACCGAGTGAAAAGACTACAACCAAACGTAAACAGCCCCCCTTTCCGTTTCCGGCCAACAAGCAATGATTCCAGGAGGTATTCTAGTCCACTGATCGAGCCAGAGAGCTAACGTTATGGATTGTACATATTTATAATTCGAAATTCGTCCCAGCCTTTATACCACAGATACTCTAGGGTCTATAGCATATACCCACTTTGTCAGATTACAGTTTAATTCATTTTTCATAATTTACCAGCTCTCGTTTTGAAGAATAATCACTGCGCCATTCGTTTAAATTGGAATCGCGGCGGTCTATACTTTCAACATAAAGTGTACATATTTATAATTTGAAATTCGTCCCAGCCTTTATACCACAGATATTATAGGGTCTATAGCATATAACCGCATTTTCTGATTACAGTTTAGTGTAACAGTAAGCTGACAACACCGCAAATTCAAATTAACCACACAGAGATAACCATGGCAACCGTTGAAACAATTTTCTTTTTGCGATCATTCTGCGTGCGCATCCGCCGTGTTGTTGAACAAATAATCCCCCTATTGAACAAAGTTAAACTGAGTGAGCGTGCCTTTCACAGACACCAGAATGAACAAGTTCACAGTAACGTTCATCAGGCAGATATACAGTACGTTCAGTTCACGTCGCCCAAAATATGAACGAGTTCGTGAACTATCATTTAATGAACACGTTCAGGCACAACACTGGGTGCAACTATATGTGACCATGGCAAGAATTTGTTCGATAGTTGACAACGCCGCCTAGGGGAGGAGATACCCTAGGACAAGAATTGTGCTAGCTAACATGTGCTACAGCAACCCCCGAGGCACTTGTGGTAACCCACTTCTCAATGTCTCGCGGTTCAAGGTACGTCTCACACTTTCAGGGTTAAGCCAAACTCGGCATTTATTACAATGATCTCTCAAACAGGGAACCCATGTACTCTACATAGGGACTCCGTGAGCCTCTAATAGGATGTGGTCTCGAGTGCTTCCCTCGTGCCACTCGCTCCTGTTCTCCCCTGTCGTCAGCTCTCGTGCTCCTTTTAAGATGGCCTCCTGGCCTTCTCCTCCCTCTGGCCAGGTGTCCCCTATCTCGCTGATTTGGGGGAGAGAAGTGATGCTCTCTGTCACCGGTTAGTGGGTGGCGGCGGTATACGCCGTCCATGACTATACCTCGGACCCACCCGGGCCGAGGTTTGAGGAGCGGGATGCCACACTCCTTCACCGCTTGCTTAGGCCTCTGGTAGATGGGGAACCCACCCAGGCAGGTATCCCGTCGTGATAGGGCGTCGGCGTTGGCATGCTCCCTGCCCAGTCGGTGGTCCACCTTAAACTGGAAGTCCTGGAGGGCCAGGAACCATCGCGTTACTCTGGCTTTGGTGTCTTGGGCGCTGGCCATCCACTTCCGGGGGGCGCGGTCGGTGACCAGGGTAAACTCCCTCCCTAGGAGATAATACCTTAGTTTGTCAAGGGTCCACTTGATGGCCAGGGCCTCTTTCTTTACTGTCGAGTAATTCCGCTCGTTCAGTAGTAGCTTTCGGCTGATCGGATGTTCCTCTCTGGCCCGGACCTGGGAGAGGACTCCCCCCAGCCCCACCTCCAATGCGTCAGTGTGCACTAGAAGGGGGGAAGCAAAGTCGGGGGTTATGATCGGATCCGGCAGGGCCTTCCGGGTCAGGTCGTTTAGTGGGCTGGCCAGCGTGGCAAACCCGGGTATAAATCGCTGATAATACCCGACTAGTCCTAAAAGCGACTTCACCTGTTTCTTGGTGCGGGGTTGGGGCCAGTCCCGGATGGCGGCCACTAGGGATGGGCATGATTAATCGACGATCGACTAATTGATCGTTAAGAATTTCGTTGATTACGTACATTTTTCATTGATTTAAACTAATGCAGTGTGCAATTAAACATTTTACCACACGGGGGCAATATTTACATTTGCGGCTCCTCCCCCGCAATAAACATCCCGCTTTGAACGGTGAACTCTTTACGCCTAGCAGCTATAAAAAGCTATAAAAACTACAAAATTACTATTAATGCAGGCTATGTGGAAAATGAGCCAACTTTGGCTCAGCCTGGCTCCGCCCTCTTCCGCTACGTAACTAAGATGGTTACCGAGTACGAAAAGTGTACATCAACACACACTTCGCGATTTGACCGTTTTCAGTACACTTATTTTCGGCCGATCTGAATCGGAAAGCTCTACGTACTCAAACTTAGACTAGTAAGTACGGATAGTATGGATATTGGAACACACCGATGTAATCATGAAGCGGACGAGGCCACGGCGAAATCTGGTGTGGTGGGACCATTATGATTTAAAAAATGACTTCTTGGGGAGCACTATGGGCCTACCACTCAAGGCGAGGTTAGCATCGAAGCAGAAATAAAGAACTTTCTGAGCCCCTGGATTGTGGAAAGTTGTTCCCCCGCCTTGCCAAGTTAGCACAGAGGTATTTGTGCATCACGGCAACGTCGGTCCCCTCAGAGCGGGTGTTTTCGGCGGCTGGACTGACGGTCACCTGGCTGCGGTCGCGTCTGACCCCGGAGCATGTCAACATGCTCATCTTTCTGAACAAAAATCCGTAGACTGGTTGGTTGAGTTATAACATGATTTTTTTTTTGATATTCTTATTGTTATTATTTTGGGAAGAAACCTGGTTGTGTTTATTTTTAGTTATGTTTATCTGCACCGGCTTCGAGCTGCATGCTCCGTTGCTTAGAGCAGAGTAGCGCATAACTATTGAACGGATCTGGTTTAACTGAGTTGTTCATCTAATAATAAAGACCCCAATGAGGAAAACACACTGCATTTGTATTTTCATTTCATTTTGAATATATATATTTTTTTAAATTTTAATGTAAAATATTAACGATTAATCGACTAATTGATCGTTAATTCTCCCGACGATCGACTAAGACAACTTAATCGAATACCCATCCCTAGCGGCCACCTTGCTCTCCTGTGGCCGGACTGTTCCCCGTCCTACCTGGTACCCCAGGTACGCCGTCTCTTCCAACCCAAGACGACATTTGGCTGGGTTGGCAGTGAGGCCCGCCTTCCGCAGCTCCCCCAGCACCGGCCTCAGCTGGCGGATGTCGACATCCCAGCTGTGACTATAGATGATGATGTCATCTATGTGGGCCGCTAATTTGGCCTGCTGGGGCCTCAGGAGCTGGTCCATCATGCGTTGGAACGTCGCTGGGGCTCCATGGACACCAAAGGGGAGGACGGTGTACTGGTACAGCCCCCCTGGAGTTGAGAACGCCCTCTTCTCCCGGGCAGCCCGGGTCAACGGTACCTGCCAATACCCCTTAGTTATGCCGCGGGGCCTTCGTCCGTACAACAGCTCGAACAGTGAGAACCCTGTGGAAGCCTGGGGCACCTCCCGTACGGCAAACAGGACATGAGGCAATAGCTGGTCCCAATTTTTACCGTCAGTGTCCATGGCCTTTTTAAGCATTTGCTTAAGGGTTTTATTGAATCGTTCCACCAGGCCATCCGTCTGTGGGTGGTATACTGAGGTCCCGAGCTGCTTCACCTGCAGGAGTCTACGTAGTTCCTTCATTACTCTAGACATAAAGCATGAGCCCTGATCCGTCAACACCTCTTTAGCTATCCCCACCCGGCTAAAAAGTAACATTAGCTCCCGGGCGACCGCCTTAACGGTGGCTGCACGAAGGGGTAGAGCCTCGGGGTACCAGGTGGCGTAGTCCACCAGTACTAGGATATATCGGTGTATCGGTGTATATCGGTGTATCGGGATATATCGGTGACCACGCTCCTAACGAGTCCCGGGTCTGTCCGTCGTGGGCCCTAAAACCAGGCATGTTTTAGGGCCTCGTCTTGGAGCTGGGCGCAGGCGAACTGGCCTGGTCGGGCCGAGCCTTCCCCCCCCCCCCGGTAAGAAGTCCGAGAACTCGGTGAGGGGGGAACTCTCCGGCTCCTCCGTCGTGTTGCTCGGACGCCGTGAGGGTGTCCAGGGTGTCGGGTTGGGGTCCCGGCGAACCGGACCGGGCAGACCCTCCTCACCCCATGTGGATCGGGGAACCCGGAGGAGAGGGTTCGGACCCCTGGTCCTCTGCCGTCGACTCCCCGGGGGACGTCGGGATTAGTGTGGCCCCATAGGCCTGCCGAGCTCCCCTCCCCCCCCGGCGGGGAGGCTTTCTCCTGCCCCGGGATTCTCGTGCCGGGTCCCATAGTCTAGGAAATATCAGACAATCCCTCCAAATCAGGAGCGGCACCGGGAGGTGTGGTACAATCCCCGCCCAAGCCGTGAACACCCCGTGTGGTGTCCGGACGACCACGTGGCAGGTCTCGTAGGTCCGGGTGTCCCCGTGCACGCAGGCCACCTCCATGGGTCCCCCCTCCCTTCCTCCCGCCAAGTCGGGCGGAGGAGGGTGACCACGCTGCCGGTTTCCAGTAGGGCCTGCGTGTCCCGGTTCATGACCCGCGCTGGTATGGTAGGGCTCCCATCCCCTGCGCCCAACAGGTCGCCAGCATGCAGGGCGGCCCGTTCCCTCGTCCGCGTAGGCCGACGGCATCGACACGTCCCGGTCTCTAGGGCAGTTGCGAGCTATGTGGCCGGGCTGGCCGCACGCATAGCACCGCCTCCCCTCGCGACTCTCCTGGGTCACGATCGGTGAGTCGGGTGAGGGTGCCGGAGCCATGGTCGTGGGTCCCCGTCGGTCTGGGCCGGTCTCGTTGGGTCGTGGGGTGGTCCCGGTACTGGCGCTCAGTTGCTGGGCCACCTGCCAGTTCTCCAACTGCCTTAACAGGTCATCCACCGTGTCGGGATGGTGGTGGGCCAGTACCCTCCGGGAGTCCGGCGGAAGCTGTCGGATGGTATTGTCTATGAGGAAACTGTCTATAGGGCTGGGTCCCTCTCCGGTCGCTAGCCACCTCTTCACCAAACGACCATCTTGTGCGATCTGCGTCCGTACCGCACCCTGGATGTCGAATCGCCAGTCGTGGAAGCGTTGAGCGCGGGCCGCGAGGTTGTGTAGTAGGCCATAGTAGGCCAGGATCGCCTGCTTGAGGGCAGGATACTGTCGGGCGGTCTCCGCTGGCAGGTCTTGGCTCGCCTGCTGGGCCAGTTCTCCCTCTGGGCGGTCCGCTCGTATACCTCCAGGTACGCCTCCACGTTGTCATCAGGCCCCGGTGGCGGTCCCGTCCGGGTTCTGCATGCCAGATTGGTGGGTAGTGTATCTTGGGGTTGTAGTGGGTTCTTGCCCGCATCCTCCACCATATGTGGTAACCCGCTTCTCAATGTCTCGGGGTTCAAGGTGTATCACACTTTAAAGTCAGGGTTAAGCCGAACTCGGCATTTATTACAATGATCTCTCAAACAGGGAACCCATGCACTATACATAGGGTCTCCGTGAGCCTCTAAGGGGCCACTCACACTAGGGCCGTTTGCCTGTTCCGTGCAGCGGGAAGATTCAGTACGATTCCCCCCCTCCCAACTCCCCCCGCTGGCCCGTGGTCACACTTCTCCCAAAGGCCGTGGCCTGGGCACGATTGCTCCTTCATATATACGTCATCACGTCGTAATAAGATAAATACGTCATCACCAAGCGTCCTCGCCGCCATAACAACAATGGAGAACAACAACGTGAATGCTGTCGTCGGCCCAAATTTCAAGTAATCACTCGACTTCACCATCGCACCAACGTAAACCCACTCGTGAACTGCTTGCCGCCATTGTTTAAAATGATTGTTGTGGGGATGAAGGGCATGATGGACCTATAAAGAAAGAAGGGAGGACTACGTCATCCAGCTCACGTTGCGTATCGACGCGTGTCATCTCATTAGCATCTGTACTTTGGCCACGGCACACCCCTCCCAAGTGTGCCGTGGCCAAGGGGCTGTTCCGTGCTGGAATACGGATGGCGTGGTCACACTAGCCAAACATTCTAGACTTTAGTATGCAAATGAGCTCGGGCACGGGGCCGTGGCCCTAGTGTGAGTGGTCCATAATAGGATGTGGTCTCGAGCGCTTCCCTCGTGCAACTCGCTCCTGTTCTCCCCTGTCGTCAGCTCCCGTGCTCCTTTTAAGATGGCCTCCTGGCCTTCTCCTCCCTCTGGCCAGGTGTCCCCTATCCCGCTGATTGGGGGGAGAGAAGTGATGCTCTCTGTCGCCGGTTGGTGGGTGGCGGCGGTATACGCCGTCCATGACTATACCTCGGACCCACCCGGGCCGAGGTTTGAGGAGCGGGATGCCACACACTACAAAGCTTAGGCAATACAGGTTTGTACAATCTGAGACTTGGGTACAATTAAATATAATTTATTACAAAATACCGGATACTAAATACATGTGTGGTAACCACATGGGACACTCAAGACAGTACACAATAAATCAGCAGACTGGACGGATAAACCCCCACAGTTAAATGAAAGGAACCGACTAACAAAAAGCATAAAGCAGTATGCGGCGCAAGCAGGGAAAATGAGTAGCACACCACTGCGTAGCCTTAGCATATAAAGCAAAAAAATAAATAAACCGTGCATGCAGGTCAAGCAGAGCCAGGGGAAGCACAACACTACATAACCACATCAACACAAACAATAAGTATAAAGTAACATGCAGGGCAAGCAGGGAAGATGAGTAGCACACCACTGCGTACCCGAATACACACAAACCCAAGAAAACAATAAATTGCGCATGCAGGTCGTCATGCTTTGAGACTGAATCTTGTGGTACAACAGAACAGCAGCCCTTCGGTGACTTTGGGGTGATTGGCTATGATCCACTTCAGAACATGGTACCGATGAATGCCTCAGCTCGGGACAGCCGGTCATGGAGAGCGAAGTCGTAGCTCATCTATGGCTAACAGCACAACCGGAGGAGAGATAGCTTTTTAGTTTACAAGCGAGCACACGTTAACTGACGAGAATAGTAAATGAATAGCAGCCTACCTCCAGGTGATGCCAAACCAGCACCTAACTTGCACCAAGTTTCGGATGAACGCGATGCAAAGCAGCCAACTTCCAGCATATGCCACAGAGTAATGGACGCCCCCGAAGAAAAACAACGAGCAGGACATATCCCTTCTGATGACGTCCACCGACCTTATATTAAAATAAAGTCCACCCCCCTAATCAAGATGGCTATGGCTCGGCCAATCATACCCCAAGAATGGCCAGAGGTATAGCTCAACCTGCAACATTCAGCTCTTCCAGACCGGGTTCTGAGAGTAGGCAACACCTGCAGTTGTCACAGCAGATCTAACAGGAGCCTGCTCAGGAGTTGTCTCTGTTATTTGCTGGGCTGGAGAACCTCTGTCTTTTGTAGGTGTATGTAGAGGTATCAGATGACTGCGGTTGCTTCTCACCGCCCCGGGGGTAGATCCACCAAGTGGGACCTTGGAGTGGAATGGTTCTGAAGCACAGTTTCTGATGTATTTGTGTCAGTTACCCATACCCGTTCTTCCGCCGTCAGGGCACTGAGAGCTTTGACACGGTGACGCCTGTTGTAGATTTCAGCATCTGACCTCTTCTCTCTTTCCTTTTTCAGCATCTGACCTCCTCTTCTCTCTTTCCTTTACACCATCAGGCAGTGCAGGGTCCAGCTGAGTGGGAAGGATTGGCACTGTGGTGCGAAGATGCCGACCCATAAGGAGTTGAGCTGGGCTGTATCCACTCTGAAGGGCTGTGGCTCTATAGGCGAGTAGAGCCAGGTAGGGGTCTGCTGCCTTCTTCAGCAGGTTTTTGACAGTCTGCACTGCTCGTTCCACTTCACCATTACTCTGCAGTAACCTTTGGGCTGCTGGTGACGTGTCTGAATCCATACAAGGCTGCAAAGCAAGCAAAAACAATTGCAGCCCGTTGTCAGACATCAGGACCTCAGGAATACCATGCCTGGCAAAGATTTACTTGAGATGGACGATGACATCGGTGGACCTGGTGTGTGTTACGACCCAGGGTCGTATGTGTATTTTGCAGTGTTGTATGGATTTTGTCTGTGCTGTGGTTCCTCCCAGCCTGAGGGTGGTGCTACCACCATTGGTGTCTCTCCAGGTGCTGGCTGTCGATTGGTGCAGGGGCTGGAGGAGCTACTATAAATGGCCGCCGCTGGAGACAATCACTCTCTTTCTCTTGACGCTGCTCCCAACTGCACCAGGTTTTATTATGTGGCATTGTATCGTATTATGTTAAAACTCTAGCCAGGGCCAGCAGCATGGTTCCCATTCACCAGTCTGTTTAACCTTTAGTAACGATAAACCCGGTTTTCTTACATTTAATCCTTGTTTGTCGACTTCATGTTACTTCCCTCGAGCCGGGTCGTAACATGTGCGATGACTATGCAATCTCAACATACCTGGAAAAGTAATCAACCACGAGCAGGTACGTTTTGCTCCCCAGGAGGAACAGGTCGGCCCCAAACATTTGCCATGGTCTTTCTGGGCATTCTGATGGCATGAGTGTCTCCTTGCGATTCTGTCGCTCTTGTATGTATGCTCTGTAGTTGAGCACCATTTTGTTTATTTGCTGATTGAGACCAGGCCACCACACAGACTGACGAGCACAACTTTTGCACTTCTCCACACCCTGATGTCCTTCATGCAGTTGCGCTAACACGTCTTTCCTCATTGCAATAGGTATAACAAGCCTTGTGTCTTTCAGCAATAAGCCGTCTTTCACTGTGAGCGTAGCTTGCTCTGGCCAGTAGTTTTTCAGTACAGGTTCCTGTTTCGCATGTGCTGGCCATCCTTCTGTTCACAGGGTCATGACACGTGAGCAGACACTGTCAACTTTAAGCTTCTCTTTCAGACTTTCCACATATATGGGTAACAGGTAGTCCTTCTATGACAGTGTCTACATAAATGTTGGTGCTCTCTATCAGCCCCTGTTCCTCTGTAGACATGCGTGATATCACAGGTGAGCATGACAGAGTGTCTGCTGTCCAAAGTGATTTTCCTGGTGCACAATGGAGTATTAATACTGCATCAGTCTCATCCTGAAGCGCTGGATTCTTGGCGGCACCAGATCCATTGCTTGTGCTCCAAGTAGGCTGAGAAGGGGATTATGGTCAGTCTCCATTTAGAACTGTTTCCCTATGAGGAAATCCCTGAACCGTTCACAGGCCCATGTGAGGCCAAGAGACTCCTTTTCCACTTGTGCATACTGTTGCTCAGTTGGAGTTAGCGACCGCGATGCATAAGCCACAGGCCTCCATTCCTCCTCCCACTTTTGAAGCAGAACGCCAGTTCTCCAACTGCCTTACCAGGTCATCCACCGTGTCGGGATGGTGGTGGGCCAGTACCCTCAATGCATCGCGGTAGCTAACTCCAACTGAGCAACGGTATGCACAAGTGGAAAAGGAGTCTCTTGGCCTCACATGGGCCTGTGAACGGTGTCTCTGTTCGGGTCATGCATAGCAAGGACCGGAGGAGAGGACAGTGCTCTCTCCAGCGATGTGAACGCCGTTACCTGGTCCACGTCCCAGACCCAACAATCTTTCTTAGAGAGGTGGTCAGGGAGTGTTTTGTCTGTTTCTGCTAGTTGTGGAAGGAACTTTCCCAGCTGATTGACCATGCCGAGAAAACTCCTCAAGTCGCCGAAATTTGTGGGCTCTTTCATCTCCATAATGGCCTCTGTCTTTCTTGGGTCAGGGTGGATGCCCGCGGATGTGATGATGTGGCCCAAGAAGTCTACCTCACTTGTAAAGTGTTCGCATTTGTCCACATTAAGGGTGATGCCTGCTTTCTCCAGTCTCTGTAGCACGCCATGGAGTCGATCATCATGCTCTTCCTGGTCGCGTCCCCACACCAGTATGTCATCAAAGTGGCAGACCACCCCTTCTAGCCCCTCAATTACCTCAGCCATCATGTGCTGGAAGTGTTCGGCTGCTGAGGCGATACCAAAGGGGAGGTGGTTAAATTGGAACTGCCCAAAGGGTGTAATGAATGTGGTGTACATGGATGAATCCTTTGTCAGCAGAATCTGCCAGAACCCCAGTTTGCTGAAAAACTTTGCACCAGCAAGCATTCCAAGGCTCTGGTCTACTGACGGTAGAATGTACTTTTCGCGGCCCACATACACGTTCAAGCCGGTCAGATCCACACACAAACGCACAGACTCCTTATCTTTCTTGGGCACCGGTTTTCACAGAAAATGGCACAGCACCGGGTTTATGCTTGATGGCATATGTTTGTTGCTGGAAGTGTTCGGCTGCTGAGGCGATACCAAAGGGGAGGTGGTTAAATTGGAACCGCCCAAAGGGTGTAATGAATGTGTTGTACATGGATGAATCCTTTGTCAGCGGAATCTGCCAGAACCCCAGTTTGCTGAAAAACTTTGCACCAGCAAGCATTCCAAGGCTCTGGTCTACTGACGGTAGAATGTACTTTTCGCGGCCCACATACACGTTCAAGCCGGTCAGATCCACACACAAACGCACAGACTCCTTATCTTTCTTGGGCACCGGTTTTCACAGAAAATGGCACAGCACCGGGTTTATGCTTGATGGCATATGTTGGTTGTATTTCACCTAAGCCACTGCAGAGTTTGGGATAGCATGCCTTGATGTGCTCCATCTCTATACTGTCCACACGGATGAGAAAACCACAATGGCTGGCCTCCCGAGCAAGGGCATTCTCAGGTTTTTGACCACATACACCTTCTCTGCTGCCTGTTTAGGTTTTCTCCTTAGCTGCAGTCTGACGAATCCCGACACATCCAGAGGATTTTGTCCCGGACCATACAGGAGTTTCTCTGCTTTCTGGAGGACAGGCTGCTGTTTCAGGAAAGATGTTGTTTAAAACAGTCTGTGAAACGACAGTGACATCTGCTCCGGAGTCAAGTTTGAAAGTGACATTTTTGTCCATTCTGCCAATATCAACAGTCCATTAATTAGTATCGGATGAGACAGAACCGAGAAAGAAGCTCTCACTCTCCTCTTGCTCGATACCATGCACAGCTTTCCCTGCAAGGCACAAATGCTGGTAGTGACCCATTTTTCCACAGGAATGGCACTTGGCAATATTGGCAGGACCCTCATGCATGGGTGTGAAATGCCTCCGCATTTATAGCATTGAAAACGTTTTGTGGTCTTGCCCTGGCTGTTGAATGGCATTGCACCGTTGTTTTTGGGTTTTTTGAATTTAGGATTTTCTTTTTCTTCGTGCCGTCTGCTTTGAAAAACTCTGTCCACAGAGAAGGCATCCATCTGCTTTACACCACTGGTATCACTCCGCAATGTGTTTTGCTGCTTTTTGACCGCCTCTGACTGTCTCGCCATATCAATGGCTTTTTCCAGGTCTAGATCTTTTTCCATCTGCATACGTTCTGAGAGCTGTTTATCTGCCAGCCATACCACAATCCTATACCCTGAGTAACTCGTCATGCAACGTTCCATAATTGCAGTGCTCGGCTAGGCATACAGGGCAGTGACGAATGCATCTACAGTCTCGTTCTCTTCTTGCTTGCGCACGTTGAATCGTGCACGCTCGTAAATACAATGGTTTTCTTCACCACGAAGAACGACTGAAAGCCTTTCTGCACTTTAGAGTAGTTGCGCAAGTCTGCGCACTTAGCTTCAAGCCCCTTAACACATCATTGGCTTCATCTCCCATACAATAAATCAAAGTATTCACCCGTTTGTGGTCAGAGTTTGATGTTAAGTTGCATGCTTGGCGGAACCTTCCAAATCTACGTATCCACTTTGGCTACTTGTGTGGTTTGGAAAAATCAAAGGGCGGTGGCTTGATGTTAAACGTAGCGCTGTGCGTGTTAGCGCCATCGTGCTAGTACTTTCACTCATCTGCGACGCTCACCAGTCTCCTTTTTGTATTTCCTTCCAGGTGGATCGTCTTTTACTTTTTCTTTGTTCAGTATAACAGCACTTCTGACTCCATGTAGTGTTTACTGGATGATAACACTCACGAGTTCACTGTTAACTGACTACCACTTTATTGAATGAGCAGCAGCCTCCAAACAGCACGTGACCAACACTTCCCGTGCACCTGAATAAAATCTCCCCCCAACACACAGGTTCCTATCACGTTATATTCTTATTATGATCGAAAGTGCAATAATACCACACTGTGGAGACAGCGCAGCAACATCTCTACCACTGCCCCCCCCCCCCCCCCCCCTGAATGAAACACAATAAACCGCCAATGTGTGCAGGGTCCGGGAGGGTAAATTGGGGTGCTAGCTCAAGCAGGCAATTTACCTCGGGCAGTGTAAACGCACGGACCATGCCGCGAAAAAGGCGTGCATAAAATGGCATATTTAGCAGTGTAAAAATGCTCAGTGAGAGAGGGCTGTATCTGAGTAGAACGGCTCCATATAAGCAACAAAGTCAGTAAAGTGTACTTGAGAACAGTACAGGGCAACTTTGCCTATTGTGATTGCGGCCTTATGGACATTTTAGGATGTAATCCCACGTTTCCTGCAAGAACCTATGACCCAACACTCTTCTGGGGCACAGAAACAGCGAGTAATCCAGATTTCATCTATACTTCCTTCCGTTGCAATGGGGTTTTATAAGATGGTGATGATATGCATGTATGTCCGGATATTGGGAGGCAGGCTAGTTTGTATCCAAGGTGAAATGCACTTTTGAATCCAGAAAATATCTATGGTTGCTAATCATTTGCTGAAGGCTCAATTTCACTGCAATCACAGCCACCACAGGATTGGATCTTGAACATTGACACTGTTGAATTATGTAATACAATTGTATTTATGTATCTTTTTAATACATGCCTCATTTAGTGATTTGAACTCTAGTGGACCCTAGTGAAACATAATCATTCATGAGTCCCTATAGTGGAGCAGATTAGTAAAAAAATCGTTCACTTTGGTATACAAGCATGAAATTTAGCACAGGTACTCTCTAGGGGCCACTATTTTGGAAAAAGCCATTGGCCACTCAAAAATTCAATATGGCGGCCAATTTTCAAGATGGCCTCCATTGCTATTCAATGCTTATTATATCAATTATTCAAACAGTGATCAAAGCACAATATTTGATACAAATACTATCTAAAGGACATGTTAATGGAAAAAGATGCTTGTCCCAGTCAAATTCAAGATGGCCGCCATTTTTTAAATTGTTCAAATGATGATTCAAGCATACAATTAGGCAGAAATACTCTTCAAGGAACACTCTTTTGGAAAAAGGTATGTGCCACTCAAAATGTCAGGATGGCAACCATTTTCAAGATGGCCACCATTTCTGTCAAATAGTCATGTCTGCTTTGTCTGCCTCCTCTCCTTTGACCTGTCCTGCCTAGTTAAACTTGCCAGGGATATAAAACCCCAATCTAAAACATTTGCATCTTCCACGGCACTCTGATTTGCAGGCACACTTGGCTAATTGTTCACAACTTTGTGCAACTGGTGCATTTGCTGTCCAAAATAACCCCCATTGTTCACCAATGTGTGTTGAAGCAGACCTGCTCTTGTTGGAGGAATGGCCTCATATGGCCTCTGCTTTCGGGCAAACATGCCAAGTCTAGCCTCATCTACACTAACAGCTGTGCTTGATTGATCACACAGCAGTTCCACAAATTGCTCAAGGATCTTCAGGTCACTATCAGTCAGAACAGGAGGGTATTGACTTAGTTTGCTGAAGATGAGAGAGGCCTCAGGGAAAATGTCCCAGGTTTGCCAGGCAGTCTTTTTGCCTATGTTGCGAAAGGCTGATACAGTATCACAACCTGTAAAGGCGTGAAAGAATCAAATGCCTTTGGTCTTAACTGGCCCAATAACATGGTATAGGTCATGAACACCAATCCACCGTAGGCTCACACCATGACCAAATGCAACCCACAGCTGCTGGAGACCAAGATCCTGGTGGGATGGGAAGATGCTCAATGCTATAACAAGAATGGGAGGTCTATTTTGGTATACTTTTAGTATGTTATTCAGCACACCAAATACTACTAGAATCCATTGAAAAACCTTTTGTATTTGGGGGTTAAGCCCTTTTTTTTCATAGATTGACTCACCTATTCCTTAACACATAACATTGACCTCTGACAGAAATGGTGGCCATCTTGAAAATGATCGCCATATTTAATTTTTGAGTGGCACACACCTTTTTCCATGAGAATTTTCCTTGAAGAATATTTGTACCAAATGTGATGATAGCATCACCATTTGAAGAATTGATTTAAGGATTCAAGAGAAATGGAAGCCATCTTGAAAAATGGTTGCCATCTTGAAAAATGGTTGCCATCTAGAATTTTTGAGGGACAAGCACCGTTTAAAAAATAAAAAAAATCAATAAATGTTATGCCTACATCACTTTTTGAACGATTGACATAACGAGCATTTGACAGAAATAGCAGCCGTATCTGTGCCAGATTTCATGCTTGTATACCAATTTGAACGATTCTCTTGAAATATGCCATTAATCTGCTCCACTACTACTCATTAAACAGATAGTAGTATAATCTGGTCCACGCATATACTAAGCAATAAATAAATAATGTAATGAAGAAACATCTGTAATTTGCGGTGGTGTTTAGGATCATTTGATTCAGGAGTAGCCTACCCCAAAAATGATTTGCAATAAAAAACCTGCGAAAATACTCAAACTTAAACTACACTGTGTGTGTGTGTGTGTGTGTGTGTGTGTGTGTGTGTGTGTGTGTGTGTGTGTGTGTGTGTGTGTTTGTACGTGCATCCATGCATGTGACATTAAATGTTTATATGTGTGTAGGATATTCCACTAGGTGAAGTTCTTTGACATTAATAGCCATGAAAACGACAGCCTTTGGTTTCACACACAGGTTTCACACGCATGTTGTGAAGAATGGCTCATGAGGGGCTTTCTGATGAGTCAGGGACTGACGCATCACCCCTCCTCAGATGATCAGAGTTCATGCTAATACAAACCCTATGCTAATTTATAATGCTAACCATATGCAAATTCTAAAAAGCTGAACAGGGGACAGATGCACCAACCACTGTTGCTTGCTGGTCCATAATCAATCACAAAAAATAAATACCATACCACACAACGTACATCATATCTAAAGAAAGAACAATGCATTGCATTATTGCATTAAATAATAAAACATGTAAACAATAAACATATCCGCTTCTGTATAAACAGGTTCTATCAGACAGCCTGACACGTTACAACTACGCTGGCATGTGTGTGTGTGTGAGTATTTGTATTCATAAATTTCTGCATTTGTATGACATAATTAAACAGACAGACAGAGAGAGTGGAGGGGAGAGAGAGGATGGGAGAGAGAGATAGAGAGACTCAGACTACTTGGAGCTATTTGCTCCTCTCTCTGTTTGCCCCATCGCCCTTCAGCTGGCTCTGTGAATTGTGAGTGTGTTGGAATGTGACGTGATGGCTGCTGAACCAAAGAGCCATCGTCATACGTTCATGCACGTGATACTTAGAGAGAGGAAAGCATGTGGAAGTCCTCCATCTGTCTCTCCTGTCAAGCAACATCCAGTCATCTCTATGGTGATCCTGAAAGGCTTCATGAAAATTAACCCGCATGTAAAGAAGGAAAAGCATTCTTGGTTACATAATTAATTCTCAAGTGTGTTTTCTTTGGAAATCAAGAATGATCAAATACAATTAAAAAGGTATTTAAAGTACAGCCAACAGATCCAACAAATCCTGTTCAAATGATAACATTCCTGCAAAATAAAATGTCATTTTAAAAGTATTAAGGCATACACATTGAATGCAGGATAAGCACATCATTTTTATTATTTCATTGGGGATGTTTCAAATTCTGTTCAAATCCTTAAATTATTGGCGGTTTATTACCATTACCATGGATACATTTTGTAAATGTAAGGACACACCAGGGACCTGTCTGTACATGGAAAGTGTTCTAATGGAAACCCAACAAGTTATGATATCTATCGAATGAGGAAATATTGAATGAGACAATGGGTTCAGTACCAGAGAGGCAGATGTGGACATGCTTGCCTGGCTTAACAATGACATCAAGTGCACCAACCATCGCTTGGCACCGCTGGTTATCAAGGCATGATGGGTAATAGGTTAGGACAGTGTCTTGTGTGTGAATTGTGTGTAATGTTTGTGTGTGTGTGTGCGTGTGTGAGTGTGTAGGACATTGATGATCACAAACCAGTGGAAGGGATACACACACACAGTCCAGAGGCTATGGACTATAAATATATAGAGGAGGGCCGTTGAAACAACAAGGGCTAACACATTTCCATACATGCGGATCCCAACACTCACACACGGCAAATGCAAATGAAATACATTTCTTAATAGGTGCTCGCCCCTGACATAACCCAAAACCCTATCCAAAATACACAGGGAATACAACAACCACCACAAAACGATATAAACTGTGTACAATAGTCACAATATGTACAATGATCAATTGGATGCTGATAGTTTGCTTTCTCTTGCTCTGCATAATTGTCCCGCTGTCTCCTTCGCTCACAAAAAACTGAAGGGATCTAAGCTCTTATAAACCCAATCACAACACAACCAATTAGCGATTTTAGTTATTACATGATAAGTGCATATTTATAATTGATATCAACATCCAATATACTTTTAAACAACATATATTCACTTATCCACACACAATGTAAACCAACATAATCCACATATCCAAACTTATAAGAAGCATTAAACACTTAATGGCTTTGCCTGGGTAGGCTCTGTGCATGCACGTATCAATGTGCACAGGCAATGAAAACGGAATCAGTGCTGCAAAGTCCACTTAAAAGATTTAAGGTACCTTTCTGGGCGATGTTTGAAAGGGAGGTCTCAAGAGTAGCAAACTGTGGTCTGAATATACTGTAAAACGTGGCATGGCGGATGGTCGACCAGGGGGTTATTCTTTCTCTTCCCAAGCTGGAAGCTCCAGTATTGTGTAACTTTAGTGTGTGTTGAGGGTCAGTCGAGCCTGTGGGATGAGCTCAGGGCCTTCTGGAGGTCATGGAAGTGACAAGGGGCTGTAGATGATCACATTGGCCACATGTTTGTGGCATTGGGTAAACATCAGTGGAGGCTGGTGACTTTAAATATTAGGGAAGACATTTTTTGTTTTATAAGGAGCGTTTATTGATCAAATAAATCATGTTTTGAACAATGTGACCATGTGTAGCCTTGGTGAACTTCCGTTTTTAGTGGGACTAGTCACAAATGCAGACTTCTTTGCATTATTTCATACATCATATCATCTAGTAGCCTAATGATGCCATCTAGAATTAGAAGATTTGTATTTGAGATTAGAAATGTCAAAGTTCTCTACTTTCTACTTGTTTGGTGTGGCAGATTGAGATGGAGAGTAGAGGAATGATATTGAACATAAATAATTACACACACAAACACAAGCACACACGTGAACACGCACACGTGGTCACACACACACACACACACACACACACACACACACACACACACACACACACACACACACACACACACACACTTTACTGACTGAGGGATTTGAATGAGGTGTGTGCGTTTATGAAGGGGGATCTGCCGAACACACACACACTAGAAAGCATTTCCCCTCTGAGAGACTGGAGTGTGGTTGACGTTGTTTTAAGTAGCTGAACAACAAATCATCAACACAATGACTTCATTAGTGCCCATGAGGGGTGCTCCCTGCAGGATTTGATGTCACGACGGGTCCCTCCCCACGTGTGTGTGCACGCCCGAGCGTCAGTGAGCAGGGGTGTATATGTATTATGTATATTTTATATATGTATTTGAGAGGGCGAGTGAGGGAGAGGCAGATATGAAACCGCTGATACTGCAGCACAACAGCGTCAGGACCTCCTGATGCTGAGAGTGGGAGGGGCTAACAGCATAAAATGGGCGGGGCATGTTCCTTAGGAAGCCAGGCTGATGATGGCCTATAGCAGGGGTTCCCCAAATGTTTCAGCTCGAGACAGTCCCTGGGACCCAAACCCAGAAAGATAGATTGTGACTTGCAGTAACATCTACAATTATGAGCTTCTGATAAAGAACAAAGAACCATGAATTTAAAATGTATAGGACAATTCTTAATTTAATTTAAAAAGAACATTGCAGCAATAATCAAATTGAACGTGTGTGTAATGCTAGATTTCTCACAACCTCATAACGAAGTTGCACTGAAAAATAAGGACAAAGAGGGAGTCAGCCAGTAACACACCAGTCACCAATTATGACACACATTAGACACACAAAACAAACAATTTAAATGCTTCTCAAAGACACACATTAGTGACTTTTTTTAAACAATACTGATAATGCAATTTCTTCATTGTGAAGCTCTCTTGCAGAGCACCTTTGCATTTTGAATGGCTTTGGTGATGCCAACGTTAGTTTATTATTCCTTGTATTTCCGTTTTGACCTGATGCACGTGGCCGAGGGTGAGGGCATCCAGGTAGGTTTGAAGAAAGGGGGTAAACAGCCCTGCCCACAGCATCTGAGCAAGTTAGACCCACGGAGCAAAAAATAACTCTTATATATTCTAATCGGAATATGAATTCACATATACTAGCACTAAAATGTATTTTACTCTGCCAAGTGGCATCCCAATTAAAATGGGTGAGACACTAATCGTGGCAAACGCTGGCCTTCAGGTGAATATGTGGGGAATGAATAAGTGCCAAATACTAGTGCTGACTCACTCTGACAAATTTCCTGTGAAGGACTTATGAAGCGTCATACATTGGAATAATTACAATACATAGATTGTCTACACTGATACAACACAAACTTTTGCAATTTAACTGTACCAGGCAGTCTTGACGTTGTTAGTTTATACCGTCATTTAGACATTTTAACTTTCCAGGGAGGATTGTGTTTCCTGTTCTTCTCACAGGCACCAACCCACACAATCCCTCTCTGTCTGCTCCCGCTGCACACTATCATGTTTCGTCTGTCACCATTTTCTTTAATTTGTCTCTCCCTCCACCGCCTCACTCCCTCCTTCTCAATCACCTCACTCCCTTCCTCTCCTACCGCTCTTTTTTTCTCTCTCTCTCTCTCTCTCTCTCTCTCTCTCTCTCTCTCTCTCTCTCTCTCTCTCTCTCTCTCTCTCTCTCTCTCTCTCTCTCTCTCTCTCTCTCTCTCTCTCTCTCTCTCTGTCTCTCTGTCTCTCTGTCTCTAACTCTCTCTGGCTATGAGGGCCTTGAGGTGACACCTGCCTTTCGGTCCCATTCTCTGATTGGCTGGATGGGGCTTGGAGGAAGGTCACTCCACACCAGAGTAGTGCCGGAGGTTCAACTCCTCAGCGGTTAGCGGGAACGCACGCTTTAGAAGAGGGAAGGAAAAGATAGAACTGGAAAAAGGTACAAAATCAGATTATATGCCGGAAAAAACATTATTTAAAAAATATTGTTAATAATCCAATATAAAGTCGCAAATTTGATTTCAACACACATTATAGAACATTCACAGATAAAAAAATAAAAACACATACCAATTGGTCCAGTTTACATTCGTTCGCCCTGTATATCAGATGTTGTTGAATCAAGAGGATACATGGACAAACTAACTCTGAAACCCCTCATCAGACACTTCATCTAGACATCAACACAGCATTCAGTCGCAAAGGTGTGCATTATTTGAACACCCATGGAATCCCAAGGATTAGTATTTTAAAATTTCCCTCGAGGATCAATAAAGGAAGATATCTTCCTTGATTATATTTTCTGGTGTGTTTGCGTCAGACGTCATCTGGGCTTTGTGTAACCCTATATCTGGGAATCTAAATTGTTAGCTGAAGTTTGAGAGCGTCTACATGGAGGTCCTTGGACTGTTTCCAACCCTTACCACACAGGTAGGCCTTGGCTCAGCCTAACCATATTGTGAACATAATTATTGTGTATTTTAGACTAGGATGCAGTTAAGTAAATCTCCAGTTTGCAGACACACTTCTTCAGGTCATCCCAGTGCATCTATGGGCTCGAAAAACACACAATTTATGAATCAAAGGCGACAGAGTATGTAGAAAATGTGTTTGAATTTTAATAAATAGATGGGACGTAAGAGAATGATGACTTGCAATGTAAACATAAATATAACACATCAATTTGAGGTTATGAATGGGAAAATAGCATTGTTGTACACGATTGTGCATGAAACCATACATCTCCGCCTTTTCAGAAAAGGCCTCGATGTAGTGGTAGGTGACACGCCATTCCAGCCGTTGATTGGCATGCAGATCAAGTCGGAGGGGACACTGCCCTGCACGACAACGCGACTACGGGCTACGAAGGGGACACTGCCCCCTATGGACTGCGGAGTGGACACTGCACCCTACGGGCGGTGGAAGGGAAACTGCCCCCTACGGACTGTGGAGCAACCTACTACTTCAATAATATCGGGCTGTCTGCTTAAAAAACCCTGGTCAAGATGTTCCACATTTTGATATCATACTGCGAAGCGCACTATTTATAATGGATCAGGATGCAATATTTTCTAGTAGATCTACTTTTCAATTGGAGCTCACTATCCAATTAATATCCAACACAGGGCTTGTCCATCCCTCGTCGAGAGGTACGAGAAGATGCTTGTAGTGCTCTCTGATCCTACTATTGAGATGTGGATCTTCTTCTTAATCTCCTGACCTACAAGTGGTTCTAGACCAGGGTTTCCCAAACTTCTTGTTCCAAGGAGCATTGTATGGTTGTAACACATTTTTCTTCAGCACCTAAAACTACAATTCTTTTTAAAGCTACAGTTCTGGACCTTTGAAGCAAAGTACCAACATTTGTCTCCAACAAGTGGCAACCATTTGAATCTCCTCAACAAAATCACAGAATTTGTGAGATTATGACAAATATACAATGTATACCTTTGGTACAACCCACTACCGGGGTAGATTTTAACACCTACTGGGGTAGGTTGGACAAAATGCAAAAAAACAATGGGACTCTATTTGATATGCCGATTTAATGATAAGCATAAACAACAGGGGGGGGGGGGGGGGGAGGGGGGGGGCGCAACGGCCCTGCAAACATCTATATGCCAATACATAAAAAATGGTAGGCTACATTCAGTTACTGTAGGTATACAGAAAAAATAGAGTCGTATAACATACAATCCATTCTTTACATAGAGAATAAAGATCATATCAATGTTATGAACAAAATATAAAAAGCATAACGTTTATACTTTGCTTGTGTGTGTATTTGTGAGAGAGAGAGAGACAGCTGAACAGTTGTTGTTTTTTGAGAACAGGGCAACATCTTCAACATCTTCTCTGGTAACAACTTTGTATGTAAGTGGATGGTAGTAACACTTTCAAAACATGAGTTACAACCTACCCCGCCCTGTCACCCATTGCTAAACTAACTGTATTGGCATGGTGCTTTGACATTAGCAAGGGAGAGATACACCATTCTTTACTAGAGAAACTATAGTTTGACCTGATATAAATCATACAACTTTATCTCCAACGGTAAAAGTACTAGAAAACAAACATTAAAATAAAAAAAAGTTACTTTCTTACCTTAAAATTTGGATTTGAACTCCTTGAAAAATGGCGCCAACTAGTGGAACATTTCACCCCATGTTACAACTAGCCTATCCCCGGTATACCCTATTCATAAAAAGATTTGGCGGACCGGTAGTCAAATTTAAGATGCAACATTTTAAACAAAGGATGTGGCTGTTTTTCAAGATGTTTTTTTGTCATATTCACAAGAATAAAAGCAATGCGATGCTTGAGTCTCAGGCTCCCTTCAACCATGCAATAATACAAAACAATGCAATTTATAAGAGAAAAATAAGAAAAGTAACCTGGGACCTAAATAAACACACAAAGAGTGCATTTACAGTGCTTCATTGTATATTATGAAGGTTGCAACAAAGGCTAATTGTATGAATTGAATAGGTTTCCACTTTCAGAACAATTCACAAATGTTTCCCTTTTCTCTACTAAAAATGAGTATACGGAGTCTATGTGTTAGAGGAAGTAACATGACTCGTATAGCCTACGATATCAAATAGGCCTATTACATCATTTTTATATAGGCTATATATTTTTTATTTATTTCTGGAAACTTTTCAAGCCCCTGTTCCCCGGTGCGTGGAGTCGGACCCTCTCCGGTCCGGCTACGGTCCAGTCCAAGGACTGTTCTAGACAGTTTGAAGGCCTATCTGGGTTTTATTTATCTCATGGCCACAGCTGGTGGGCGTGGCTTCAGGATACATAACAACTTTCAAACCCTTGTCTAGTCAGCATCATGGTCCGGACGCATGACATGTGAAACACCACCACTTCAAAGACATCTGAACGCAATTTTAACATCGCATAAGGTAGGCCTACGGTTTCTTCTTGTTCTATGCAATATGGATTTCTAACGATAGGCCTATGTTATGGAAGAGGGTGTTTTGTTGTGTCGGCTTGGACCTTCCCCCGAGCAGAGGACAAGCAGGCTTTAGGTTCCGATTTATGGGGAAACCTTTTGGTTCCTGTTCTGATCCAAGCCTACTCCTCGTTTTTGGAGTGTGCTGATATAGCGATTTGGAGATTTTAGGTTTTTATTATATTTGTGCAATAAATGTAATGGTTTTGTTTACCGATCTAATAGGTGCAATTGTGGTGGGCTTGTCAATGTGAACGTCTCTGTTCGTTTAGATGTCTATAAATGTTGTAAAATAATGCTTTTAACTACAGTTAATGTGGAATTATTTGAATTGCTATTATTTCATAGAAACAGTACAATTAATTTTATGCCTACTGTCTCACATTTTATTTAATTTTTTACTTCACCTAGAACAGTTGTTCCCAATGACCCCTTTGGTAAAAATGCTGTGTTTGTATACAGTCTGCGGTTTTGCTTTACCATTCACTACAATACACACGATTCTCTCTTCCAACCCATCTCCTTACCCTGCAGTACCCTGCACTGACCTCGACCGTGACGCGTGTCTTCCTGGAGACGCTCTGTCCATCATGTCTGTGGGGGGGATGAGAGCCAGGCTTGTGGAGTCCGGACCCGAGGAGGAGGAGGAGGAGGAGGAGGTGGAGGTGGAGGTCCTCCACAGCGAGGAGGAGCTCAGGCTCAGTGTCCACCCTGCGGTGGGCGTCCTGGGCTCCGGAGATTTCTCCCGCTCTCTCTGCACCAGGCTGCTGGCCTCCGGTCACCGTGCACTGGTGGGCAGCCGGGACCCCTCCCGTCTCCCCAGGGGCCTCTTCCCCGAGGGGACGGAGCTGGGGTCGCAGATGGAGGCGGCGCTGGGTGCGGAGAGGGTGGTCTTCGTGGCTCTGTTTCCTGAGCACTACCCGAGCCTGGTGGGCCTGAGGGAGGCTCTGGCCGGGAAGGTGCTGGTGGACGTCAGCAACGCGGACAGGCTGGGCCGCGGTGCGGGGGGGTCCAACGCCCACAGGCTGGCCCGGCTGTTCCCCCAGAGCCACGTGGTGAAGGGCTTCAACGGGGTCTCCGCCTGGAGTCTCCAGACCGGGGCCCATGATGGCAGCAGGCAGGTAGGGGCCACACAATACTTAATACTATTCAATGTTTGGATATCATTGGGATTTTATAATTTTTTTATTAATCAATTGGAAATACCTTTTATAATTTCTTGAATATTGTTTTATAATAACTTGTCTCAATACTAATGGATGATCTACAAAAATTGCAATGGTTTTAGTTCAAATCAGTCAGCAGCACACAAGGGAATAATTAGTGTGGATATTAATTATTTTGATGCTATTGAATCATGTCTGCAAAAAGGAATCATTTGAGGGTGTTATAATGATAGGATATGGTATAAGTTGTTGGTACAATGTAAGTGTAAAATGAGCATGCTCAGGTATGTAGGGAATATGTGATTGTTTAATGATTTGGATAATTATACCATGCATCAATATTTGCTTAGTTTCTACTTTCATTGGTAATTAGTATTTATTGAAATACTTTGAACCGTTCATAGACATCATAAAGTACGTGTCAGGAGGACGTCAGCTGATTTCAGGTGATCTTTGACCAGAAGAGCATAGTAGTACTGCTCAACTGGTGAGAAGGAAATACTAAGGTAAAAGCTGTTGGGTACGATTCTAGAGATGGAAAGACAGAAGGCACAAAAGAGAAGTTCAAACGTGATTTTGAAGCTAAACCAAACCTCTCTCTCTGCAATTGGGAAATGCTTCATTTCAAGCCCCTGTGATAGGCAGGCAAGATGGATTGACCCAAACAGGGAAGAGATGCCCTGATGGGTCGGAAATTAGCCAAGAGCGGTCCTAAATGTAAATTGGCTCATTAAGGGCAGGCACCTCCAGACATCACAGCCCATTTAAGCTTACTGATGGTTGTGCCATATCTAACCAATTTCGCTCAGAAATGGCTGCTTCTTATTTTTTTCACGTGAAATGTGTACAATTATTTGTTTAGAAACTTTAAAATTGGACTACAAGTTCATTGCGAGGAATGTTTCAGATATAGCCTAGGTAGCACCTGCAACTAGCGTTTCGTAATACCACTTTGTACCTCAAGAGGTCAGGGTCAATGCAGTGTCTGGCCTGCCATCAAGGGGGTTGAAGTAGCACTGCCCAGGGAACATATTCTAACCTCAGAGAAAATATATTATAGAAATAGAAGCAAAATAAACTTGACAATGGCTTTGTTTTCCACTGCTGGAGAATGCTCTTGGCCAGTGAAGGGACCCTCAATAACCCTAACACACATTGCTTCCTTTAGACTGGTAATTAAACAGCTTTTAATGCTAACATTGTATACGTTGTGATGGCTAATACAGGTAGTTACTTATATTACGGTGGTCATATTTTTTGCTTAGCGTTTGTTGGTTCAGACAACTTAGAATGCAATAGGGATGGACACCAAAACCTTCTGGTTATATGCTGCCCCCTATTTGTTTGTCTCACGTTGACCCTTTTTAACATTTAAAAATAAATAAACTACACCCACTTTATACTTCATTCATTTTAGTATAAGATAATATAAACAGATGGGTTGACAATAATGTGTTGCACCTTGATTAAGGTTACTAGGATTTATTTCTACTTATTTAGGTTAGGGGTTGGCTGCGTTCCAAAGTCTGATGGACTCGAGCCGCTTATAAAACACGCCTAGTCCTGACTGCTCTCAAACCCTGACCCTCTCTCCCCCCTCCTCACCGCACTGCTCTGAGACCCAGACCCTCTCTCTCCCCTCCTCACCGCACTGCTCTGAGACCCAGACCCTCTCTCTCCCCTCCTCACCGCACTGCTATGAGACCCTGACCCTCCCCCCCTCCTTATGCCCCGCCCCCTGCCAGGTGCTGATCTGCGGTGACGGCCCTGACTCCAAGGCGGGGGTGGTGCAGCTGGCCCACCGCATGGGCTTCAGCCCCCTGGACATGGGCTGCCTGGGGGCCGCGGGGGCGCTCGAGGAGGCCCCGCTGCGCGCCTTCCCCTCGTGGCGGGGGCCGGTCCTCACCACCCTCCTCCTCTTCCTCTTCCTGTACGGCTACGGCTCTATGAAGAACGTGCTCTTCCCGTACCTGGCGTTAGGCCAGAACCACTTCTATCAGCTGCCCCTGGAGACCGTCAACCAGACGCTGCCGGCCGTCGCCATGGTGACCCTGGCGCTGGTCTACCTGCCAGGTAGATCCCCCACTGCTGTCCCCTGCTGTGTTATTCCCTCGGGGAGGGAGGACCTGTCAGGTGTTAATTCCCATGATGCATTGTTGTCCGATCCTGCCTCAGATTTTATCCACATCAAAACCCTTACATTAACTTAGGTTATAGGTGGGGGTAAGTCACTCATGTGCAAGTCACAAGCAAGTCTCAAGTCATAACCTTCAAGTCTCAAGCAAGTGCCAAGTCACTGTGGTGAGAATCAAGCAAGTCACAAGTCAAGTCATTGCTCAGGTCAAGCAAGTCACAAGTCAAGTCATACAAAAATCTGATGATCTAACCCAGTTTCCACTTTTAAAAATCTGTAAAGAGTGGTTCATAAATTTAGTTTTATTTCAACATTAACAATGTCTTAACATTAACAATAACTCAAACTATTCAAAACATTCCAAAAACATTATGTGAATAGGCCCAAAACCGAAGGCAGCTCTGTCCATCACAAATGTCCAGGTAGTGGTTCAACTGAATTTGGGGACTGGAACTTGAACCCTCTTAATTTTCTTGCGGTATGCTGAGAACAGACCAGTCTGACGCTCTGGCTCTGACGGTGTAATTTTACTTGAAAATTACTTGAAATCCTTATCATAACCCAATTGCAGCCACGGAGTTAGAAGTAGCCTACTGACATGAAAATTAAACAAGTCAATCATCTGTGTAACGGGCAGGGCTCGAAAAACTCCAGCCAATGATTTTCAGAATCACCGAGTGGCATTGGACAGTACGTCAATCAAACGGTCGTACTGCACTCCCCCTCCCCCGCTCCCCGCGAGTGACCCCTTCGTCCACGTGCACGTACTCAAAGCTCGTGACCCAGAGCAAGCTTCTGTTTGTTGTTATCCTGCGGTAGCTACTGGAGCTAGCTAACTAGCTAATCCACATTTGGACCTAGCAGCACTAGAAGACAACCCTAAACTCCAACCTAGCTAGCCTGGCTCACTCTCGCGCATCTGTGTTCGCGCTCTTGCGTGATTGCGCGTCCATGTACTTGGAATGGGTGGAGTCAGAGTCAGCGTTGAAGGAGAGGGGTAGGACCATTTGAGTTGTGTACTTTTAAAATCTGCTGGCGTATCGCATATCCAACCTTTAATCTAACTTTAAAAAAGTAATTTCGAGTCATCTGTCTCAAGTCTAAGTCAAGTCTCAATTCATGAAGACCAAGTCAAAGTCAAGTCGAGTCTTTTATCAGTGTTAGTCAAGCAAGTCTCAAGTCCTCAAATTTGCGACTCGAGTCTGACTCGAGTCAAGTCATGTGACTCGAGTCCGCCATGTCTAGACATTCACATGAAAGTGTGACAACCTCACGGTCTCGTTTAACATACATCAACACAACATGGAAGGGACTTAAATTAGCCGTGAAGTGGAGACCAATCGATACGTACATTGTGAACATGCAGGTTTCCGGGAGGGGGGGGTGTATCTGAAAGCCAGGTTGTCTCAGTTTCTCAACCCACTGCACTAATGATGTGGGCTCCTAAAAAGACCTCCGACCTCAGAACCTTGGAAGACACTTGGACGACTTGAGTTCAGGGCTCCCTTCTGTAACATCATTCAATGAAGTGAAATTACCTTCTCAAAGATCTGACGCTCTTGTCCCCAGGTTTGCTGGCTGCAGGCCTTCAGCTGAGCAGGGGAACCAAGTATAGGAGGTTTCCCAGCTGGCTGGACTGCTGGCTGGGCAGCCGCAAGCAGCTGGGCCTGCTAAGCTTTCTGTGTGCGGGGCTGCATGGTATCTACAGTATGTGTCTCTCCATACGCCGGGCTGCCCAGTACAGCCTCCTCAACGCAGCATACAGACAGGTGTGTGTTGGTGTGTGTGTGCGCACATGTCCTCCATAGGGCTGTTGTATATCTTCAGTGTGACACCTATCTCTGACGTCCTCTCTGGACAGCGCTGCATTATTCACAAGTAACACTAGAGATCCTCACATTATGTAATACTCAGATTATCAGGAGAGGACTGCTTGTTCATGTTGTAAATGCTCAATGAATAAATAAAGAAACTAATAATGTCCTTACAGGTATCAGTATTAGCTGCAATCCACTATGCATCTTACAATACTTTTTGTATTTACCTTAACTCTTGTACTTCCCTTGTTGGTTGGTTTGTTAACTGGTGGGTGTGTGGTTCTGCTTCTCTAGGTGAGGGCAGAGATTCCTAACTCCTGGGTGGAGGAGAAAGTGTGGCGGTCAGACCTTTACTTGTCAAGTGGAATTCTGGGATTTGGAGTTCTCTGTGTGTTGGCCCTTACCTCTCTTCCCTCAGTGGGAAACACCTTAAACTGGAGGGAGTTCACGTTTGTCCAGGTCAGAACAAAGCCTTATTATATAAACCATCTATATACTAATACATTATGTGTAACGTAAGAAAAGGATTTTGACGAGGCCAGCTAAACAATATAATGTGATTTGGGAACATATGTAATTTCAATAAATGTTCACAGTGGCGGGCATGTATGCAGCTTAGACCATTCATTTTAAAGATTCCCTCATAGGTAGATTTTTTTTATGAGGGAATTTGACTTCTCTACTTAATTCAGTGTGTGTGTGTGTGTGTGTGTGTGTGTGTGTGTGCAGTCGGGCCTGGGCTACGCAGCGCTGACGCTGACCGTGATGCACACGCTCTTCTTCGGCTGGGACATGGCCTTCTCCCCGGGCTCGTACTCCTTCTACCTCCCCCCCATGTTCGTCCTGGCCCTGGTGCTGCCCTGCGTGGTGCTAGTTGGCAGGCTGCTGCTCGCCCTGCCCTGCCTCGCCTGCAGGCTGACAAAGATCCGCCGCGGCTGGGAGACCAAGAGGCCCCGGAAGACAGACCAGGAAGTAGGGATAACCAATGGGGTTGTGGCAGACGGCTGAGGAACCAGGATGTGAGAAAATGTGTGATGCCACAGGACTGTGGATGGATTCAGCTGATGATGAACATGGATGTCTCTTTTTAGTTGTCTTTCTGACGGTACGACTGCTGACTGAAATATGCATTTTAGACCACATTTTGTTTCATTCTGTGAAAAACTTTTTAGATATTCAACTTTGAGTTGGAAAGACTTGTAATATGAATGACAATATTAACAGCCTTCGTCGGTCAAAGAGACCATTCAATGGTGTACAGTCCAGAGGTGTGGACTTTTTTATATTTGGATATGTTTAAATACTTTAGAATCATTAAAGAAGATGGTTCATTGGTGGTGCCTTCGATCTATCTAAATAATTGTGGGTCGTCAGTCACTCACAATACATGCAATAGGTACATTATATTTTATTTGGAGTTGATTACAGAAGACTACAGGGATAACTTGTGACATAAAACTAGAAACATGGCCAAGTTATTGTATGCTGGATTGAAGATATGTCAAATGGCCTTCAGATTCAATTACATCTGTGAATAAAAAATATAAATATGTCATAAATATATGGCCTGTTAATCTTTGAGTCTGTACAGGGGATTAAGGGCTATATAAATCAAATGTAATTGAACTCATTGGCACTGGATGAATCCTTAGGATGGCATTTGGTCCTTCAGGTTTGATGAAATAGTGCAATACTAATAAAGCCACATGCTTTATAGGACAGGGATAGTTTAAAATGTTAAGGTCCCAATGTGTGGGATGAAAGTCTTTTAGTATTCAAATAAGTATCGGTGTTCTGTGCACTCCTAACTGGCTGTGTTTGTGTCTCACACACAAGGGGCTGTGTGTGTAGCGTGAGTGGGAGGGGATTTGGAGGGTCGTTAGTAAGATTCTCGTCAACAAAGGGCTAGCCAGCCTTTTTTGTTGTAGGATAAGTTATAGGTGATTTCCATCATAACATTTTTGAAATCACTATCGATCAGCATTGACTACAAATATGAACAGGTCATTTTAAGCTCCATGCCTTGATGAACAGGTGATTTCCATTTCCGCTGCCAGGTCTGAAATGTGTATTTTAAATATATAATCTCAGGACCAAACAATCTCTTAAAGAACCCTAATAATGTTGGTTGCAAAAATGTACTTGTGTACTTAAAAGTCCTCAAGAGTGTTGTTCTTGATTCAGATGTGGCTGTTAGAAGTTACTGTCACAACGGGAGAGTACAAAAAATGAGATGTCTTCTCCATTTTTCAAGGAAGTGGTTTATCACCACTGTCACATGCCAGCCTCCTGCTATGGTGAGTGATGAGGGGGACTAATGGAACCACCAGTGGTGAGGCATATTTTACTGCATGGTCTAAGAGGTCTCCTTGATGAGATGCTACACCACCATCAGGACCACGCTGGGTTCACCCCGTTCTCTATCAGGTCCTCATGGACTAGACCTGATGGATACACAGGCGAATGTTTAACACTACACCACACACTTGCTGCCTTTACCTGTATAATACTTACATGATGCTATTTTTCAACAATATATGCCAAAATAATGGCATAGACAGCCATCCCTGCCCTGTTGGGGTCTCATCCACTGCTCCCCGCTGTCAATCATTTCATGAACTATCGCATTTTATCCTGATTCGTCACAATATCTTTTGTTTACACATGCAAAAGGCTTTACAATTAGTTTCAGGTTGCCTTCAGCGCCATTGGACAAGCAACAGGAATGTTTGAGACATACAATTACAATTGTCTATTTACCATTCATACTGTAATGTTTATCCTTATACACATGTTTATACTAATGGAGTGACTGCACTGTTTATCCTGTGAAATAGCAAATATATATCACTGAAGCAACACATTTGTACCCTGACTACTTATTTCAGGATTGCTATAATCATCCCAATTTTGGTTGGGGCAGAAACCTACTCACTCACTGAAATAAGACTCCAATCTGGCCCATCAGCTTTATTCATCTTTAGATAATGTCAACGCATAACAGAAGAATATGAAATTGTAATCAAAAAAGTAATGCAGCAATCATAGTATACTACTTATTGAAAAGCTGTGATATTTAGGAGCCTTCTGCTGCATTTCCTGACTACGAAAGCATCGATCAAACTTAATATTCAACACAGGTGAACCTTTATTTTAAACAAATAAACCGTCCACACATCTTCAAAACACTAAATGGTGCCCAAAATGAAACCTTTCTGGTCTCTATTTGAAGGTTTATCTCGAAAGCTGCAGCATCAGTCCGTGTAGCGTGTTCCATTGAGCTCGTTGGTACGTTTCACACATTTTTCAGTGCAGCACGCTGTGCGTTTCCCTGTTTGGCATGTGCTGTCGTCACCACACAGTCTCAGGATTGGCCTTAAAAAGGCCATAGTCTTTTCCACTGAAGAAAGCCATCTCCGTTTCATTAGCTGTAACAACACAACGGTATAAACTTACAACTGAAATCAACTCCATAGGTACAACGGAAAAATATCGTATGGTATGATATCTATATATGAATGAAAATAATGTGACATGAAACATTTACTATCAATGGATGCTGGCTGCACTACCGTTATATCACTGACTATAATAACAGGTGTCTACACATCCTGATGTTATCTCGCTTCGACCGACTTCACACTCGGCGGGTGATTGAAGTGCAGCGGGAACTTGTTTGGATGAGTGGTTCTCGAGGAAACGGCAACAACTGGCCCATACCGAAGAGGTATTGCACCCAGGAAAGTGCTGTATCGTTGAATGCTGCGAGCAGCAGTGAAAGGCTAAGCCGTCGGCTGGTTCCCAAAAGGAGGGTTTTGAACGGGCTGCACTATTAGTAATAAATTAGTGAATTGTTATACATGAGGTGGTGATAAATAAAGATAAGGTTGAGGTATTGGCCAGTATGTCCTCACCTACTCCAGCAGCTGCCAGAGTCAGTCCTGGACGAAGGATGAGTGTATCGTCGTCCTCCAAGCTCATCACCAACTCGTTGGTCTGGAAGTACAATATTCCTTTATTCCTTTTGCATTGGTTTGTTTCTTTCAAATTGTGGAGTCTCATTTTTCACGTAGGAATTATTCTATTCTTGTATAGCAGATTTATTTTGCTTAAAAATGAGATAATTTTGCTACAAAAAAAAAGTGCTGACTAATTATAAATTATTTAATTTGTTCTTTCACTGGCATTTGGTTGGTATTTACCCCACAGTATGGGTCTCTGTTCCCGAATCCCTCCAGGGCAACACCCCCTTTAGCCCCTCTACTATGGCCCCTGGTACACCCTCTCCCTGGCCCCTCTACCGTGGCCCCTGGTACACCCTCGCCCTGGCCCCTGGTACACCCTCTCCCTGGCCCCTCTACCGTGGCCCCTGGTACACCCTCTCCCTGGCCCCTCTACCGTGGCCCCTGGTACACCCTCTCCCTGGCCCCTCTACCGTGGCCCCTGGTACACCCTCTCCCTGGCCCCTCTACAATGGCCCCTGGTACACCCTCTACCTGGCCCCTCTACAATGGCCCCTGGTACACCCTCTCCCTGGCCCCTCTACTGTGGCCTAGGGGTGGAGAAAATAATCGATTCTTCGATGCATCGCGATTCTCTCTAGAACGATTCCGTCTCGAAGCAGATAAATTAATAATCTGATAAAAAAAATAAAAAAAATTAATTTGTTCGCCCAGAGAGGGATAATTTTAGTAATTTTAAAATTATTTAATTAATCTTCAGTGTGTATTGGCCAATCTGATTTGTCTTGACACGATTGCGATTCAGCCTACGCATAGCATGCGTGCAAACTCACAGCCAGACACAAGAACTCCTGCTAATTCAAGAGCAGCTTTTTCTTTAATGACATAGAAAATAAAGATTAAAAAGAAAAGAAAACTGAAACCTATTTTTTTCATGCATCCATATTGTGTTGTAATTAGGGCCCGACCGATTTATCGGCCTGCCGATTTAATCGGCCGATTATAGCCTTTTTGAAAATAATCGGCATCGGCCAAAAAGACGTCGATTACAACCGATTTTTTTTATTTTTTATAAATGTTATTGCGGTTAGTATCCTGCAGATTGCGCTCCTACTCGCCTTGCTAACTAACAACTTTAGCTGGAGTAAAGAAGAGGAGATTGAATTTTACCGTACAACATGAAAGCACCCTCGCTCAGGCAGCTGCGCTCACCTCACCAATGTACACAAGACGCGTTGTTTGAGCATGTTGGGCCTGTTTTTCTTTAGGTCCCAGGCCATGTTAATTTGTTATACTGTATACTCTAACGGTGAGACCATACTGCTCAGCACGCACGTGTTAGTCACTGCTCACGAGCGCAGCACATTGGGAGTTAGTTATTTATTTTACATTTTACATTTCACTCATTTTTGACTGTAAATGTATTCTAAAACACTCAAAGGTTCTGCATTCAATTCACATATTCGTCAAAAGTGTTTAAAGTATATTTAAGGTATCAAAAACTATGTTTTTTTTTTTTTGTTTTTTTTTAATCGGCTGATTAAATCGTAATCATAATTTTTCTCTGCAAATAATCGGCATCGGCACTCAAAAATCAATATCGGTCGGGCCCTAGTTGTAATGCAACCTGCATTGATTATGGCATTGTTCATAGATAGTCATATTTGTGACAAAAGCTTTTTCTCTAATAAAATATTAGATAAGTTAATACATCTGTTGATGTCTTTAATGATCATCAGAAAAGTAGGAAGTGATTAGCAAACTCAGATGTATATATATATTTTTGAAAATCACGCATGGAAATGTAGTACATTTCCATGCGTGATTTAAAAAAATTAAATAAAATAAATATATATACATGCAACCATTTTTTATGTACATTGTACATAAAATCTTTTTAGAATCGAATCGTTGACCTCATAATCGGAATCGAATCATTAGGTGCCAAGCGATTCCCACCCCTACTGTGGCCCCTGGTACACCCTCTACCTAGCCCCTCTACTGTGGCACCTGGTACACCCTCTCCCTGGTCCCTGGTTTACCCTCTCCCTGGTCCCTGGTACACCCTCTCCCTGGTCCCTGGTACACCCTATCCCTGGTCCCTGGTACACCCTATCCCTGGTCCCTGGTACACCCTCTCCCTTGCCCCTAGAACACCCTCTCCTGCAGAGTCCTATACCTTGGCTCCATGCGCTTGGTGAATGATCTTCAGTGTGTCTAGAAATGCAGCAAGAAAGGAACAAAGGTGTGTTAGGTCCAAAACATAAGATACAAGAAATGTTTCCACATTCATTATATTTATTTATGATGTTTTTGATATAGCATTTTCAAAAACATTTATTTTTGAAGTAGCTTTTGTGCAGCTGAAATTGAATGGCCAATAATTGAACATGATACTTAATAGACCAATTTCACAGAGGTGTCATCATAGGACAAACACAGGTGTCACTCATAACACTAATTATGGTTCCCTGCATAAAGTAGCAGGATTTGGAATACGTTGTCCCATCTGCTATGACTTGTAGAACGCCCTCACCAAGCCGGCAAACTTTGACAGAATCAAACATGCATTCATTCATATTCCAAGTGCAATGTTAACTCTAGAGACTGACCTCAGGCTCACTCAGTTATTTCACTCTGTTACAGTATTGTTTTACCAGAATAATCTCAGTTATATAGACGGTTAGATGTCTCTAACTATTCAACCGTGAAGAACGACTTTTCCAAGACCAACACAAAGTGTCCTGTCCACCAGAAGAACCAACACTCAATAATAATGAACTGTCCACGAGAAGGACCAACACTCAATAATAACGGTGTCCTGTCCACTGGCTGTGGAACTGTGACAGTACAGAGTCCCCTAGCTCAGTTGGCTTGGGAATTGGTGAAGGTACGGGCTGGTTGGTGTTTTGCTAAACTATGCTCCCTAGTCCCCATCAAATCGTGGCGGTGCTACCTAGTGTTCAGCGCATGCCGACAATATTGATCTGTGGTGTAATATTGGTGTAAATTACACATAGTGTACCCCTGAAATCGCCAATAAAAACGTTATAATACAATATCAAAATTTGCTCCCCATATTCTTACAGTGTACATGAAGTGAGTAGTGGTGTAAAATAATGTGAAAGATTCTGTAGTGGCAGGTAGGTATTAGGGCTGGGCGATATGGACCAAAAGTCATATCTCGATATCTTCAAGTAGAATATTGATATAAGATAAATATCGATATTTGTCGAGGGGAGATTTGATATTACTATTTCTACCGTTCGAAATTGAATACAGTTTGATGGTTGAATAAACCGTGGACTAGACACTGCCTCCGCCTCGTATTTGAGAACATTATAATATATAACATCACGGCCAAAAGCTTTGTGCGCCTCCGAAATATTACGAACCGTAACGACTGCGTGGGGGGGCGTTGCATGTCATGTCCCATGAAATGCTATTTTATGTATTCTTTAATATAGGTATTAGTGGGCAACTAACACAGTATTCAAAGACGTTCCCGAAATTCTGCTGTGGTGCAGTTACAGCCACTCCGAGCCAGTCGCACATTGAGTTTCCCCCAAATGCACTGTTTTGCTGTCTGTAGCTATGATGTAAATGAGGAGGAGCGAGTCGGGTCAAGGAGGAGGGTGGGGGTGTGGCCCTGAGCAGCTTGCAGCCACGGTACCATGCGCTCTGTTTACAGTGGATGTATCGCAATGGCGAGGCGCACATAGCCTTTAGCCGTGTTCTGTAAATATTCTAGAACACACGGGAGGCATGTCGCAGTTCATGTACTTCAGCGAGTCAAAGCCAAAGTTCCTTTCCCCCCAATTCCTTCTCAACTATGGCTCAGATAACCCTCGCTACAGTCTCGTGGAAATACAAGAGACGTCAAAGAACCGACAAGAAACACTTGCGTTACAGTGTGTGTATTCACACACACATATGGCGCTCGCACGGTCGTGTCTCATTGGCGGGCCAACGTCTCTGGGTGGGCCAGGCAGAGTAAGGGGAGGAGCTTAGATTTTCTGTGACAGACCTAAAGACATTCCAAATCAGCGCGCTTGAGCCTCCGTTTTTTCAAAGGCGAGCAGAGCAGCTAGTGCTCGTTTTACACCAAACGCAAGTTTTAGCCACTGGGGGACCATAGGCAGGCTAGGGGAACTCATATTTATGTTAGAAAACCTCATAAAGTGAGATTTTCATGTCATGGGACCTTTAATGTTTTATGTTTGGGTCTCTCGGAGTGAGAAACCTTGAAGTTACCGTTATTACTATACCTACCTACCGTTTCGATTTACAATTACTATTCCTACCGTTCAGAATTGAATACAGTTTGATGGTTGAATAAATCGTGGACTAGACACTGCCTCCGCCTCGTATTTGAGAACATTATAATATATAATATCACGGCCAAAAGCTGTGTGCACCTCCGGAATATTATGCACAGAATTGCAACCCGTTGGTTGCGACAGTTTTTAAGCACTCTCTACAAATTACGTGATTTTGTAATTCGTCAGACACCTTATATCCAAACCATTTCCATACTATGGAGTAGAGCCCGACCGATATAGAATTGTTAAGGCCGATACCGATACGAGTATTTTGTGATTTAAAAATCCGATATGCCAATATATCGGCCGATATATATATATATATATATATATATATAAAAAAAAAAATCCAGAAACGCGCAACAAAACAAACACATTTCCCTAACATTGGTTATTTGTAGTTATCCTTTAAATCCTTTTCACTCTCAGCTAACACGTAACAACAGCAAAAATGGACATGGTAGTCATGAATTAAGTCATGCTTATCGACTTTAGAGAATTGATGGGGATGTTCTTTTAATTGTTATTCAAGCAATGTATGTCTCGTGACAGTTGCCAACTTACCATGAACACACTTGCACACATGAACAACACAGATGATCTCCGTCATTCACTCTGCCTAACTCTGGCTGAATCAGCGGGTTTGGGCGTTAGAGCGCCCTCTGGTGGACCAATTATTATTATTATTATTATTTTTTTAATATTCATTTATCGGCCATTATAAATGCTGATACCGAATAGTTTGAAAAATGCCTAATATCGGCCGATAATATCGGCCTGCCGATATATCGGTCGGGCTCTACTATGGAGCCATTGGTCTTTCGCTTGCAAACAAGCTCCTCGGAGCTGCTTGTGCAGGCGGACTCCATAGCTGTGTTCAAAATCGTTCCCTATCACGGATATAGTGCACTATATAGGGTGCTCCTCATTTTGTAGTGGTGTTCGAATTCTCAGAGGTTAATTTCATGCACAATATAGTGCACTTAAAATACCCAATGAATAGTGAACACGGCTCATGTTTCGCGATTTCATAAAGTGACATGAGTCAATGGAGAGGGGGGGGGGGGGGGGGGGGGCAGGCAGAGACTGTGTGTGTGAGCCGGAGGCAGAGCAAGAGAGACATAAGCAGAGTTACGAAATAGCAGGCGGCAGGCGCGGTTCGAAACTGGTGTTATTTGGAACAAATGTACTGTAATTTCAACGCAAATTAAATTATATCGATATTGACGATATGGTCTCGTTTCATATCGCGTTTGGAAAAATATCGATATATTGTAAATATCGATATATAATAATAATAATAATAATTAATTTTATTTGTTGAGCACTCTTCATTCTAGCAGAATCTCAGAGTGCTATCGCCCAGCCCTAGTAGGTATGATTCCATAGACTGTTCTGCCAATGAATGCTCCCTTGTCTATTGAATCAAGCTACCCTATCAAGAAATGCTACCTTATGTGTTTGGTAGCGTTTTTGATCTGTAGACCAATTGCCTCTATCAAATAATGCTCCCACTACAGAATCACATTATTTTATACAACTACCCACCCAATGTACACTGCAAGAATATGGGGAGTATATTTTGATGTTGTATTATAATGTCTTCATTGAAGATTTCAGGGGTACAGTGTGTGTATTTTACACCACGGATTAATAGATGGCAGAACACGGGTGATAGATGGCAGAACACAGATGTTCTCCATTTGTAGAATATATCAGTTATAAGATGTGATTTATTGATATCACCATTGATCAGCATTGACTACAGATATATCGCAGAGTTACGTATGTAACTCCGGTTCTATGAATCCTGGATGACTGCCAGAGGCGGTGCATTAAGCACTGGATTTATCCGTCTTGCGCATGCGCAGTTCGAGTACCTATACCAACAAGGTCACATGTGACCCTCGTGACACCGGATGGGCTATGTAGCCCGGTGTCGACAGAGGATCTGTTCCCAGAATCTTCTCACGAACCACGAGACCTCTGAGTGACCTGTAACTCTGGCGGTCATCCAGGATTCATAGAACCGGAGTAACATACGTAACTCTACGTTCTATTTCGTCCTTACTGACCGCCAGAGGCGGTGCATTAAGCACTGGATGGCCAATACCAACAACGTCACGAAGAATCAAAGCGCTCACCCTACTGACCAGAGACAGCAGAGCTTGGCCTCAGAACCACGCCCATTGGATGGGGAGTGGCAACGTTGACCCGGTAGAACCTGTAGAATGTGCTAGGCAACGCCCATGACGCCGCGGCACAGATGGTCCCCAGGGGCACCTCTCTCAGGGCAGCCCATGATGTTGAGACGCTCCTGGTTGAGTGAAACCTCACCCTGGATGGTGGGGGGCGGCCACTGGCCCCGTAGGCGTGCGGTATGGTCTCCACAATCCAGTGGGACAGCCTCTGCTTAGTTAAAGCACGACCCCTGTTAGGGCCACCATGGCAAACAAAAAGCTGCTCCGACTGGCGAATACCGGCGGTAGCAGAAATATAAGCCCTAAGGGCCCACACCGGGCACAGCAGCTCAGACCCACCCACCCTAGATGGGGGGTTGAGGTGTGCTAACTGGATGGGCTGGTTAAGGTGATTGCGAGGAAGCACCTTTGGCAGGAACGCAACATTCGGTCATAGAGTGACACCCGAGCCATCAGAGTTCCACCTCAGGCATGTATCACTCACTGATAGGGCATGCAACTCCCCTACCCGCTTGGCAGAGGTTATGGCGAGTAAAAAGGCAGCCTTCATGGACAGCCACTTCAACCCCCCTTGACCCAAAGCCTCGAAGGGAGGCGATGACAAGGCTTCCAGCACCAGCGGCAGGTCCCATGCTGGAGACCTCATGGCTGTAGGGGGACGCAGCCTGAAAGGCTCTCTAAGAAAGAGGGACACTAACCTGTGGCATCCTACCGTGGCGCTGTCAACCCTATCGTGCAAGGAGGAGATAGCAGCGACATAGACCCTCAAGGTAGAGTGCGACCGGCCGATTCTGGGCCCGCGGCAAATAGACTGCCCGCAGGCTGGCCAGACGGGGAGAAGCCCAAGTCAACAGGCTCTGGGATACCCGGAGAAGCCGTGCCGACCTGGTCCCCCCCTGGTGGTTCACCTGGGAAACCGTGGCCATGTTGTCCGACCGGACCAGGACATGCCGGCCTGTCAAATGGGGCAGAAAGCTGGCCAGTGCCAGCTGCACAGCCCGGAGTTCCAGCACATTGATGTGTTGTGCAACATCCCGGCCAGACCACCGTCCCTGCGCAGTCCTGCCCTGCCACACTGCGCCCCATCCCGAGAGGCGTCGGTTGTCACCAACTCCCGGCGTCCCGGAATTGCGCCCATGGGCACGCCTGCCTCCAGATACGCTCTCTCTCTCTCGATGGAGCCAGAGAGACGAAACACTGCAGGGTGACCTTGACCCTCCTCTACCTGTGCCACTTGGCTGCAGGCAGAGGAGGCTGTGCAGGCTGTTCAGCCACATTTGGAGTGGACGCAGGGCCAGCTTGCCCAAAAGCTGAAGAAACAGAATAAAAAGCAGCCTCCTGCCGGCTCTGAAGAGGGGAAGGAGGCGGAGGATGTCGTTCACTTGTCGAAGTAAAAGGTAGGCCTTCATGGCGACCGAGTCCAGGAACAACCCCAGATAGGTAACCCGTTGGGAAGGGTCCAGGCAACTCTTCGATCGGTTCACCGTCAAGCCCAGCGACGTGCGACAGCAGGCGGGCCGTGTCCTGGGCCACCTGGGACCTGGAGGGCGCACAGACCAGCCAGTCGTCCAGATACGGCAAGACCTTCATGCCCTGCGTCTGCAGGGGTGTGAGGGCCGCCGCCACAACCCTGGTGAAAACCCTCGGGGAGAGGGAAAGCCCGAAGGGAAGTACCCTGAAATGGAAATGCCGGCCCCGATAGGCAAACCTCAGGAACCGCCTATGGTGTGGCGCAACCGGCACATGAAAATAGGCGTCCATCAGGTCTATGATCGTAAACCACTCCACCCTGACAACAACCCTCAGGGTGTCCGCCGAGGTGAGCATGTAGAATGGTAAAACTTTTAAAAACGTGTTCAGGCCCCTTAGGTCTAGAATGGGCCGGAATCCACCGTCTGTCTTAGGTACCAGAAAGTACGCCGAGTAGAACCCCCCAGGTTGAAACTGAGGGTCCACTGGCACGATCGCACCCTTGGCCAGGAGGGCGGATAGCTCCTGGGCCAGAGCTGCGGCCTTCGTCGGGTCGCGGACGACTGTCATCTTGACCTGGCCGAAGGCCTGGGGCCGGCGTTGGAACTGTAATTCTTACCCCCGGGTTAAGGTGGAAACCACCCAGGGGCCTATAGTACAGGCAGCCCAGTAACTGAGCTGCTGCTGGGAAAAACGACGACCGGCCCTCGACGACCGGCCCCGTGGTCCTAGCGCCTGGCCCCCCGGCCTCTGTCGGCTCTGGAGGGGTACTGGTGAGGCTCCGCGGCCCGAGGCTGCCCGGGCGATGGGAGTGCGGGGGCGCGAAAGTTATCAGCGGGCCGCCGAGAGCTACGGAGGCCCTCATCTCGCGCTGGGTAAGAGCGTGGCTGGGAGCGGCCCCGGAGGGCAGCCGGGGGGGCTCTAGGCCTGCCAGGAGCGGACACACTCCTGTGAAGTCCCGACAGCTGCAGGTTGGTTTGCCTAGCTTGGGCAGCTCGCTCCAGTGTCTCCAGGGCAGCTGACCCAAACAGCTCCCCCGGTACCACCTTGGATGCTAGCTCGTCCCTAGCGCTTTTCCTGGGGGGGGGCACTGCTCTACCCCGACGCCAAGAACGGCCGGGCTGAGCCGAAGGAAGTGGCGCCATTGATGGAAGGTCGACGGCTGTCGGATGTTCCACCACTGCGAGCCTAGCCAGCCTGAGTGCCAAGGGCATGCAGCCGCAGTTCATACAGGCCCTCTCGGTAAGGCCCTCCCTCAAATGCTCGAAGCCGAGGCAAGAGGGGCAGCGATCATGGCCATCGTCAGGCTCAAGGAGGGCCACACAGGCACCACACACCTGAGCCATCAGCAGAACACTGGGAGAGGGAGCACTGCTTTCACCAGTAAGCTACTAACTCGAAAAAAAACACAGTGTTACTGGGAGAGGACGCGAGAGCGCAGTCTTCGCCAGCAAGTGACTTAAAATAATTACACACTCAAATATACAGCAGTGTTACCGGGAGAGGACGCTAGAGTGCTCTTCACCGGTAAGTGACTGAAAAGAAATACACAAATGTTACAGGGAGAGGGCGCGAGGGCGCTTCCTTCGCCGGTAAGTGACTGAAAAGAAATCCCCAACAGTGTTCGAGGGAGAGGGCGCGAGAGCGCTGCCTTCACCGGTAAGTGACCGAAATAAATCCCCAACAGTGTTACAGGGAGAGGACGCGAGAACGCTGCCTTCACCGGTAAGTGACCGAAAGAAATACGCAACAGTGTTACAGGCAGAGGACTCGAGAACGCTGCCTTCACCGGTAAGTGACTGACCGAAAAAACTTTTTTTTCACAAAAGTGTTACCAAACAAATGTGGCGCTGGTAACCCAGAACACAGCCAAGCTGTTTCTATCAGGGAAGCTATCAAGTAGCAGCTACAAACGCTGGAAGGGAGCGGACACGCTGCCTCACCCACAAGGTAGGTTAGCGCTGTACAGTGTAGCCAGTAGTGAAAATAATCACAGCAGTGTTGCCGGGAGAGGACGCGAGAGCGCTGCCTTCACCGGTGAGTGACTGAACGAAATATATATATTTTTTTAACAAAAGTGTTACTAAACAAAACTTGGAAGCTCCTACTCAAAGGAAGCCCTTTCCGCGCTGGACAGACAAACAGCTCCTGGAGGTAGAGTTCACCCGTTGCTCCGACCCTTGGTCGCGAGGCTGCACACAGTCTGGAGCGCGACCCTTACAAAAAAGCGAAATACGCTATCCGCAACTGGTACTACTACATGCGTCTTTGCGAGAAGATGAAAGGAACAGATCCTCTGTCGACACCGGGCTATATAGCCCATCCGGTGTAACGAGAGTCACATGTGACCTTGTTGGTATAGGTACTCGAACTGCGCATGTGCGAGAAGGATAAATCCAGTGCTCAATGCACCGCCTCCTGTCAGTAAGGATGAAATAGAACCAGATAGTTACATGACACATTGCACATATTACTATTCATTCTAATATTGAATTTGCTTGCAGTAACATGAGTGACTGCATGTGATTCAAGATAAACTCACCATACCCAAACTTCTTAAAGGGAGGTGGGAGACCTGCTCTGGTGGCCACATCTGGGGGAAGACACAGTTAGTGACATTTATGGATTTGATATTCTATACTTCAGACTTATATTTGAGCGTATATTCACTCTGTGCAGGAGCCAATTCCATTGTTTTCATTCTTGCCACTTAAGGGTAAGTTGTCCTTAAAAGTAAAGGATTTGAGGCCTTAGGGGTGGTTTGGGCTGGAAAAGCAGTCTTTAGACCTTGCTTGTCTTGCATATCTTGACCCGTCTTATGTTTTCATTTAACAATAATCTTTACTTTGAATACGTGTTTGAATGAGGATTGAATCGGACTCATAAATAAATTAAGACACATTCTCTTGAATCTCATCTGGACATTGTTTTTTTGCAAGACATCAAGCGTCTACTAAAGTATAAACCCGGCCAAGATGGATCTACACAAGAAGAACAATGGACATCGTAGTCACGTATATACAATGGACCACACACTCACCTGTTCGGACATAGTTGATGAAGTCCTCTACGTTCTGCTCTAGATCGACTCCACGGAACACCACAGGTTTGAAGTTCCTGTGCTCAAAGGACCTCACCAACCGCACGGTCACCACCGCTTCACCGGCCATAATGTTTGAACTCAAATGTAGACTTTTTCCTTATGATAAATTGCCTGCCTAACTGTATAATGTTCAGACCAGGCTTTTTCATATCACATTCGCTAAATGTTTGACGGTGTCGGTGTGACGTCCCTGCATGTTTTCGTTCAGCTTCCGGTGTTTTAACAGACCAGAGCAGTCGCCCACAGTGTTGCCAGATTGGGCTAGATTTCCCTCCACATCTGGCAACCTGGCAACACGGGTCGCCCTCCGAGTCAGACCTGACGTGTAGAGCACCGAGCACCGAGACACACGTCTCTGTAGTGTAGACATGCCTTAAACTAAATATAAACTAGGCTACTCGTTGGATATTTTAGCCAAATGTATTTCAAAAAATCTATTCTTATCAAACATAAAATGATCTAAATTCCATTATTATGATTAATTGTATTTATTTGAGTTTAGTTTAGATATTTATTTCATATTGGGCCTTGCAAAAAAAACAATGGAAATTAGCCATGGGATGTAACAAGCTCTCTGATCCGCTGCGTGGACCATAATAAAGTCTGCCGCCGGTCAGAGTTTTAACAACAATGGACAACAACACAGAGAACACAGTTTGCACTTTGCTGAGTCTGTTGCTTATTTGGATACATGTTTACCGTTGAATGGGAAAGAAGGATCGTCGCCTTTATTATGTCCATGGTCGTCGCATGGACAAACGTCATCCAGCTCAGGTTGCGTAGCCGTGCGTGTGCGCGTGTCGGCTCATTAGCATCTTTACCGTAGCGGCCCGTACCGTAGCAGCACACCTCTCCCAAGTGGCCAAATTGGCCTGGCCTGGCCAGACTTGCCACACTCACACTGGCAGATTTGAGCACGGTTAGGTGTGAAAACAGCCACGGCAATAGCCAGATGGCCTAGTATGAGTGCACCACCAAGAAGATAAGTTATGCCAGCCGCATTTAAACAGTGTTTAGGCAGGTGCGGCTCTCTAGCCAATCAGAGAGCTTGTTACATCCCATGGCTAATTTGGGGTCCAAGCCAACAGGTTGATCCCTATTGTTTTTGTAAGGATTATTAGGGGTCCAAGCCAACAAGTTGGATCCCTATTGTTTTTGTAGTGTTTTTTTTTATACTTCCCGCCTTGAAAGTGGGACCACAGCCCAAACCGTAAATGGTGCACCCACGCCAATTGCATGACTAGATCCAGGTCCGACACCGCTACTCAGATAACAAAATCCAGACACGCCGGTCCCTAGGTGGCGCTATACCAAGGAATACGCGTTTGGGGCTATAACTCCCACACCGAACCTCCCACAGTCCAAAACGTTATACACACACAGATTCACTGGAGTCTGCTGCATCTTTTGGCATAGGCCACGCCCATTCGCGTCTATAATTATTATTTTTTTTATACTTCCTTCCCCACAGCCCAAACCGTAAATGGTGCGGACACGGCAATTGCATGACTAGATTCAGCTCCGTGAGGTCTACGCAGACGACAAAATCCAGACACGCCGGTCACTAGGTGGCGCTATACCAAGGAACATTTTCGTCAGAAGGGGGCGCCATAAACGAGGAAATATGTTCTGAAACGCGTTTGGGGCATGAGGTTTGGGGCCGAAACTCCCTCACCGAACCTCTCACAGTCAAAACCTTTATATCCACAGGTTCACGGTAGCGTTTTGAATACATGCTTCGCGTTGTGCCGGCGAAATGCACATCGCTTGGACGCCTGGATAACTGCTTGCAGTTCTAGTTTGCATTGTTTTACCAGTGCAAGGCCCAAAGTGTCACGGAAAGGCTAAATGGAGAGGCTAAAAGGAGAAGCTAAATGACTAAGCAAATCGAATAGCTAAAAGGAAAAGGAAAAGCAGCGGGGAAATGGAAATGCAAATGTCAAGGAAATCGCCCTTTTAAATGTCTGATTAAAATCTGTATTCTTAATCCCATTTGTGAATCAAGTTATTTATTTATCTTTTTAAACTGCATTTTCAAATATATTTTTAAATTGCATCATTTATTTATGAATTCATTAATGAATTTTTAAATATTGTACTTATTGACTGTTTTAAGTTGTTTTTGTAAATCCCATTTTAATTTGAGCTACTTATTGATGGATTCATATTTCATTTGTAAATCATTTTTATTATTCCTCTTTTTATTGCCCATTAAAATATCAAATAATGATTTTTTTATTTCTTTATAACTATTTCCGTGACACTTGTGGTCCTCCATAGGTATGGACTTATATGTCTGAATAAAGATAGATGGATAAAAACGTTATTCATTTTTTTAATAATATAACATACAAAGAATATATAAGAGATATTCCCATGGCGGTTGGCCCAGTACCCCTTGCCCCAGTACCCCTTGCCCCATCCCAGTTTCCAAACCAAGGGATTTGATTGGTTTCTGCTCTCACTTATCCGCCAATGGGCCGCGTGAGCCTTCAAGGAAACATCCTTGTCAGCCAATTCCCGGGTTCCCATTCCCAGGTTCTTCAAACCGAGCTCATAAAGGTTGCAGAAAGTAGTGCGTTATTTCACAACAGTGGTCTGCCTTTGTAGTAGAAAGTGATCTTCCTCATTCCAAACGGTTCCGCAATGGCTGATCTCAAGGTGTGTATCATTTTAATATTACGAATATTAATAGAAACTGTTAGTATTTATTTCCAGCACACTGCTAACATTATGTAGTCCGGCGTTGATCACGGGGTCGTTCCGAACCAGGCCGTGACGGCCTGTCCGCCGCGTCCTCTCCGCCACCTCAGGCAGTCACGGTCCGGAGCGATCAGGTTTTCCTGGTGTCCCTGTCTCTCCACTCGTAGGGGTTGATTAGTAACGTTAAACTTTGGATCAGCCTGGTGTCATCCCGGAATGAGTTGACTTAATAATTTCAAGAGGCTGGCACACTTCAGTGCGGGGTTTCCTTCTGACAGCAGGCATTGTTTGGTGTGGAGGACTTTGTACCCTGGTGTAAGGGTCCTCCTGTTGTATTCCTTAGTGTTATTACGGGCCAACTGCACAGTGTGCGGGCCCACTATTGTAATGTCAGTGCATTTATTATTATTCCTCCAAAAAACACATACCCAGCCAAAACCTCTCCGTCGATTTGTATGCAACGAATCCTTTAAGGGTAACTCCCGACTGCAATAGAATAGTTACACTGATCGGCCCAATGGTGACGTTATAATCGTCTGAACTGCTAACTTTGAACATGCTTATCTCCTGACCCACTAAACCTCCATTCGAGGAAACTTTGCACACACATGTATCCCCTCACGATGAACTGCGGTCAAGCCAGCCGACTCATCAAGATCGGCGGTCAAGCCAGCCGACTCAGTTTTTTGCCGTACCTGTATATACTAGCCATTACGGTAATAGCGTCTCAGAACTTGTTTCAAATAAAAGCATTCGTCGGGTACATACAAAAAGACAGGCAATGAAAGCAAATACTATCGAAGGAAGTGTACGGCCGTTGTGGTATTTACTTTCAAAATAAAAGCCCACCAAACATTCCAATATGAGAAATATTACATATGATTTTGGATACGATTTAAAAAGAAAATGCCCTGTTATTCCAGGCTCATTTCACTGCAGGGCGATAGTTCAAGACCCCACAGGGTCACCCAAGGAGTTTCAGAACATTCTGATGTGGAGTTTCAAAATAAAAGCCAACCAAAATGTCCAATATGAGACATATTACATATGATTTTGGATTCAATTTAAAAGAAAATGCCCTGTTATTTCAGGCTCATTTCACTTCATGGTTATAGTTCACGACCCCATAGGGTCACCCAAGAGGTTTCAGAACATTCTGATGTGGAGTTTCAAAATAAAAGCCAACCAAGAATTCCAATATGAGACATATTAAATATGATTTTGGATTCAATTTAAAAGAAAATGCCCTGTTATTCCAGGCTCATTTCACTTCATGGTTATAGTTCACGACCCCATGGGGTCACGCAAGAAGTTTCAGAACATTCTGATGTGGAGTTTCAAAATAAAAGCCAACCAAAATGTCCAATATGAGACATATTACATATGATTTTGGATTCAATTTAAAAGGAAATGCCCTGTTATTCCAGGCTAATTTCACTTCATGGTTATAGTTCACGACCCCATGGGGTCACGCAAGAAGTTTCAGAACATTCTGATGTGGAGTTTCAAAATAAAAGCCAACCAAAATGTCCAATATGAGATATATTACATATGATTTTGGATTCAATTTAAAAGATAATGCCCTGTTATTTCAGGCTCATTTTACTTCATGGTTATAGTTCACGACCCCATAGGGTCACCCAAGAAGTTTCAGAAAATTCTGATGTGGAGTTTCAAAATAAAAGCCAACCAATAATTCGAATATGAGACATATTAAATATGAATTTGGATTCAAACTTCTTGCGTGACCCCCTATACGTCACCACCACTCACGTCACCACCACTCTAATACAGACATAGTGACCTCTCTGCTCCACTTCACCGCTTTTTTCCAAGGGGAGGATAACAGCATCGAAAGAGGTGAAAACCATTATAAGTCGGGGCATGTCTAGATTTTCAGTTAAATGCCGATGCGGAGATTGTCGGTCGCTTGTCCACGCCAGTCACAGGGAGCGTGACGTCACATACGAGACGTGTTGTCTTTATCATTGTGTTTTCTCTACAGCCTTTAACTGAACAATTGCACAATAAATTATCAAACTCTACGTGAAAAATTATTATTTGGACCCACACAAAACGTATGTGTATTCCGAGGCATTTAATGACTGGTATCAGAAAATAATACATTTCTTTCCCATTCTAATTTTCCTCGACCAGAGGTCCCATGAGGGGTCTACCAGAAGGGGCATATTTACGAGCTCTATAGTACCTAGAAAGTGTTAAATTTGGAGCGGGACTAATTAGGGACTGTTGGGATGAAACTTTGTAGACAATTTTTCTTTTCCTCACGATGAACAGATGTTCCTAAGGAGTCAATAACTTGTAACCACATGGCCCAGGATGGCCAACTGTACCCACCTTTAGGTGGCTGTTCTTTAGGCGGGGCAATCATCACCAAACCTGATGTACTTAAAGAAATATAGGGCAAGATAACCTAAAGGTACCTAAAGCCACACAGTTAATAGGTAGGCCCATAGGGAAGAAGCATTGCTCATGCATGTCGTTGTGGTGCGGTGGTAGAGGGGGGATGCATGACCCTAGGGTTGGGACATTTCAGACATCTGAAATACATGTTTCCACTGTTTGTCTTTAGACAAGTTTGATGATGATTTTGAGATGTTTACGTCCAGTAAACCTGCCTAAATGGCATACCTATAAAATGTTACTATATTTACCAAGCTTCTTCTTATTGCCTACAAGTATGGAAGACTCCTCCTTCAAATATAGCCTGATCTTCGAGGGGGTTTAGTGAAGGCTGGTTTAACCTGTGTGCATGGATGGTTCACTGCACAACATGTGTGCTGCAACTATATCTATGTTTGATGTTTGAGATTTGCAACGTCCTTTAGCTCAGTTAAGTGTAAAAATGAAAACAAATGTTTATCAAAGACATCTTACGTATTATTCAGTCATGGTACAGTCGATGGAGAAACATAAGTATGTTTGACACTTTGACACAAAGCAGATCCATATTGATGTAGTCTTGTGGCAGTTGGCAGCAGACTTGGGGCGGATCCCCCGATAACTAATATTGCCAGGTAAGCACTTCTCTGCAATCTGATCTGGTCTTCTGTTATCAGCGGGCTTTGCCCAGGGCCGATCGTTTTGGAGCCTAACACTTCATGTAGATTGCCTTTCCTGTAGTGACTGGAATGCCCTACTACATTATAAGTTCATAGATCCATAGATTCATGTTTGGTGTGCTGTTATTCAGAAAGCTTCCCTTAGTTTGCCTTCTGAGTGACCTATTAATGACGAGATTTCAATAAAGAAGGAAAGTTATACAATGTAGGCAAAGATAGTTCTTCCTCTTCTTGATTGCCACCGTTTAATTTGAATTCTGCTCCTTTGTCTTTTCACTTCCTCTCTGCCCTAGTTGGCACGTGGTGGTACCGACCAACCACAAGCTGAGGGGCTTCTGGTTTGCCAAAGACTCTGAGCTAATCACTAGCCTCTTTGTGCGGTTGTGAAATCCGTCAGAGGCTCTCTATTGCAGCTTTTCTGCACCAAGTATTAGAAACACATAGGGACATTCCGGCCACCTCAGTTGGCCTTGTCGCGATGGAATTAACTAGCTTGTAGTCCAAGACCAAATGGGTCTTACTATAACCAAATGTAACACACGCACACACACACACACACACACACACACACACACACACACACACACACACACACACACACACACACACACACACACACACACACACACACACACACACACACACACACACACACACACACCTCCTAACCCGATGTCTGCAGCCTTATCTGTAGGTTTCCCTAAGATGCTGAACCCCTACCTGCTCCATGATGACATCTGAGTTCACTGTACGCTGCTCTGGAGGATCTGTAAATATTAGTACATTAATAAAGTTGGTCTGTTTTCCTCTCTGTTGCTTCAGGCTCAGTTTGATGCCGCTGCCGCCGAGGTGAAGCAGCTGAAGAGCAAACCAGAAGATGCAGAGATGCTGAAGATCTACGCCCTCTTCAAGCAGGCCTCCATGGGGGACAACAGCACGGGTATAAACATGCACTCACGCATGCACGCACGCAAACAGTACAATGTTTGTTTGTAGTGGTCCGTAACCAACTATTTGTTTTTTTGAATATTCAAGATTCAAGATAATTTATTGTCATTTCAGCCATATACACATTAAACAGTGAAATGAAATAGCGTTTCCCAAGAACATAAGGTGCAACATAGAGCGACAATAATAACATCATCAACAACAACAACAACAACATGCTACATATAAATGCAAACCAGTAAAGTGACTGTGTGGAATTTGTAGTGCGGGAATATACATATAAATATGACTGTGTCTGAGTAGTGCGGGAATATAAATATGAATATAATAAATATGAATATAAAACAATAGTGCAATAGTGCATAAACCAAGGATATGCAGCAATAGTTTAGTCCAATGGTATTAAAAGCCTAGTATAACAGTAACATATTTTGTTCTCAAATATATTTTTTATTATTTCCATTCATGTGATTATTTAGATAGATAGATGGATAGTACAAAAACATTGTTTCATAATTCAACTTGGCATTCTTTTACATTTGGAGTGTTCAGTTGATCTCGATCTAATCTAGATTCAGATTACCATCAGCATAAGGCTTGAATGAATACAGCGGTCTTTGTGTATGCATTTCATGGTTTCCTATTGGAAATGTTTTGGTGCATCATGTCTGCTTTTGACACCTCGCTACGAAGAAAATAAATGAAGAAAAAATAAATTGCCAGGTGGTTCCCATGAAAATTTCTATATCCGGTCAATGCTGTATCTCTGGGTGCAGATTTCAGTCCAAGCAGCACAATGGAATAATCTCCAGGAACAAACCTTGTGTTGCTGGTTACCCCAAAACGGGGTTGTCTGTTCGCTGCCTGGACAGAACACAATTATTTTATCTGGTAAATGTATCCATACACATTTTGTCTCTCCAGCTTTCCCCGGCATGTTTGACTTCACTGGAAAAGCCAAGTGGAACGCGTGGGATGCAGAGAAAGGTAAACGTTTGGTCCATTTGTCAGCGTGTTTGTGTATTTGTTTGGTGTGTGAGTTTAACCTTGTTCAGATATGGTAGCTGCTTCCTTCGAATAAGTTTCTAATCAGAATATGGATTGGATAAGTCCCGCCCTCCTCATGCTCACTCCAGACCATCGAAGCGGAAACAGTTGAATGGGAGTCAACCGAACTAGATTGAAAAAGATTGGATATGATCTGATTCCCAATGAAATGGTCCTGGCAGGGTTTGTCTGATGGCATTTTAATCAATAAAAAATGTCTTGGGTCAACTTTCTACGTACAGAAAATGTAAGGACTGAAAAGACTTAGGCTAGTTATATATATTTCTACAACAAATAACACATTTCTTGTTTTTCAAAAGTATATTTTATTAAGACCAATCTTGAAACTCTGATCTGAAATCAATTTCTTTATGTATTTATTTTAAATAATATATTTACGTGTGTGTGTGTGTGTGTGTATGTATGTATGTATATATATATATATATATATATATATATATATTATTTTATTTTTTTTAAGGAATACAAATTGAAGGTAAACATTGCAACAGATTCAAAATAATAATAATAAAAAAAATCCCCCGAAAACAAATGAAAAAAGCCCAGGGCCATGACGCAACACATAAATTAAGGCAGAATAAAAATATAATTGAAATTTGTGCAACATTAACGCTCCATTTCCTGTTTCAGGAAGTATATTCAACAGAAATACGAATTTTACAGTTTTACCTTTGGACTATGTCTTGTCAAACGGCTGAGTAGTTAATTAATCCTGGTTGTTTTTAACAGGAAAGAGCCAGGATGACGCAATGACTGAATACATCGCTAAGGTGGAGGAACTGAAGACCAAGTATGGAATCAAAAGTGAAGCATGAGCACAGATCGACTGGACTAATCTAGCTAGGTGATCTACACTCCTCAAAATGCCTTAAACCCTGAAGGAGGAGGGCCCTCTGCCAGTCGACTACTGCATTGCATCTGAGTGCCAAAAGGACCAACAGAAGTCTTGTAGAGATTTTGAGGAGGTAGAGAGAATAACAGATTAGGCTACAAGACTGAATCAGTTCTGACATCAAGTAACTGCATATCGTATCGAAATGACTTTTGCTTCTTGATGAAGGACCACCTGTAATAATATAAAGGCAGACTTCTTAACAAAAGTTTCACTTGTTTTTGTGTTTGTGTACTTTTATTCTAAACGGGAACTGCAAAACATACCAGGACTGTGTTTGTGTAGGGAATTGACAAATGTTTGTGTTTCTTTCTGCTCTGGGGATTTGCATATAGTCTACACGATTTCAGTTTCTTCAACGGTTTGGAGGTGGCCACAGCCGTCACATAACACTCGGTAAAGGTTAAGCATCCACCTGGTTAAAAAAAAAGTTGTGTTATAAAAGTAAAGTGGTTTCAATCTAGTTTAAAATTTCTTTAGTTGATATAAAGAACATTGTAGGCCTCTTATTTATTCCAAACTGTTCCATTTCTTCAGGTTGTTAGTAGGAAACACTTTCTCATCAAGTGAATTATCATCAAAACATTAATACAATTTATTAGACAATCAAAAAGAAGGAAGTGACAAAACACATTTGTTGAGCAACATGGTTGAGGTGATTAAATTCACTGAGGTGGCCAAGTGAAGCAGTGATTTTAAGTGAAGGCGAAGAATGCTCACCAAGCTGAGATATACAATTCTACTCAAACAACATTATTTAATGAGTACCAATGTACAGGCCTATCTAAAATATATGGCACAATATAAATTTGTCTAATACAATAAATAAGGCAAAACTTTAACATCTGATTTAAAAAACAATTGACAGTGGAACTCTGAAGATGTAGTTATAAATATTTGACTTGATGACTTGATAAGTCTATTAGACACCCAAGGGTGTTTATGTACACCAGTTTCAATGCTTGTATGTTTTACACTTCTGTTAATGCATATATACACTTGGTATGGTGTATTATATCAGCGAATACAAACATCACCATCCTTTTATTTGTTCCTGAACTGGGAGTAGCCACACATTGATCATGTGTGAAATATGTTCCCCTTTTATATCATGTGTATTCCCTCCCTCAGTTTGTGTATTTGTCAACAATTCTTAAACCACCTTAAAATGTTCTAGTTCACCTGGATTTATGGATGAATTCTCCATAGAGCACATTTGCGAAGATCCACATCAAGACTGAGACACAACACAGATCTCCACAGAGCTGCCTGCATTTATACTGTCCCCCGAGTTAACATGTGGGCTCCACAAGGGGGCAGTAGAGCGTTTACAACTGAAACTAGGTTGATAAGGCAATACAGCATGTGAAAAACATTGAAACAAGGAAAAGAAAATCATAACCAACTGAGATACTAAAGGTCAGCAAGCATCAGAAGGTGTGTGCCCAGGTCTCCTTTCTCCCACCTGTCTACCCGGCACTTCTAAGCTCACCCCACGTGTCACTTTCCCCACCCTTGTTAAAGATCATATCGTTGACCTATTTTTCTCTGTCAATCTACCGGTACTCAAATTCCCCTCCAGTTCCATCCCCAACTTCTCGTCCACAACTCCTCAGAGAAATAACCTACTGATCACCAAGCGGAACGACTCAACAAGTAGCCATCCTTCACTGCCACCATGAAGCCTGTGAACTCCACCTCTCCACTTCCAAAGATGCCCCTGGAAAAAAAGGCAGACTTGGTGGTGGTTACACCACCAAGTCTGCCTTTCTTTCCACCATCATCAATGATATCAAGCCTAACACCAGAGCCTCTTTGTGAACAACCTCCTAAAGCCAGTGCCCACGCCCTCTCCAACCTCAACCTTGCAACAGCTTCCTTCAATACTTTGGTGATCACCACTATTAACAAATCACTGTCGTCTGTGTTAGAGACATCAGCCCCTCCTGTCTCTGTCCTCTCAATCTGGCTTGACCTCCTACCCTTCCCCCCCATCGCCGCCTCCATCATTTATACACTCATCAGCTCTTACAAACCAGCTACATGCTCCCTTGACCAACTCCCCACCGCCCTGCTGTAGTCTTGCCTTCCTGTGCCCCTACCTCTCAAAACCTTTCAAATCCTCACTGTCCCATGGAGGTTGTAGCGAAAAGAGAGCTGAGCCGCAAGGCAAAGCTCTTGATCTACCGGTCGATCTTCGTTCCTATCCTCATCTATGGTCATGAGGGTTGGGTGATGACCGAAAGGACGAGATCGCGGGTACCACCGGCCGAGATGAGTTTTCTCAGAAGGGTGGCTGGCGTCTCCCTTAGGGATAGGGTGAGAAGCTCAGCCATCCGTGAGGAACTCGGATTAGAGCCGCTGCTCCTTTACTTAGAAAGGAGTCAGCTGAGGTGGTTTGGGCATCTGGTAAGGATGCCCACTGGGCGCCTCCCTTGGGAGGTGTTTCAGGCACGTCCAGTGGGGAGGAGACCTCGGGGAAGACCCAGGACTAGGTGGAGAGATTACATCTCAACTGGCCTGGGAACGCCTCGGGATCCCCCCGTCAGAGCTGGTCAATGTGGCCCGGGAAAGGGATGTCTGGGGCCCCCTGCTTGAGCTGCTCCCCCCGCGACCCGACCCCGGATAAGCGGACGAAGATGAGATGATGAGAGATGAGACTGTCCCATGGAATTGTTCCCTCCGCCTTTTGACCTCTAGGATAGATTCTCCCGCCCCCCCAACCCCCTGTGTGTTTGTGCTTTCTGCCTGTTTTCTGCTTCAAAACCACCGCCACTCAGGGTAAAGCATCTTTGTTTTTAATAAAAGCATTATATAGATCTAATTTATTATTATTAATTTAATTAAACAGGCGGCTGGACTGTTGTTACATGTAGAACGCGTGTGTGTGTGTGTGTGTGTGTGTGTGTGTGTGTGTGTGTGTGTGTGTGTGTGTGTGTGTGTGTGTGTGTGTGTGTGTGTTGGTCCATCACTTCTCCAGGCTTGGCGGGGGCGTGGTGGGTCCCCGTTGCAGCAGGGAGACGTTGGTGGTGGCCCCCCCACTCTGACTCATGGACCCCCGCTGCCTCTGCCCCTGGAGGCCCTGCATCAGCCTCCACCTTCCCCACCTCCGCCTCATCTCACTCTTCACCTGGGGGGGAATGGGGGGGGGGGGGGGCAATGGAAGAGGAGAAAAGGGGGAGGGAGAGGAAAGGATGGCAAAGGGGAGAGGAGAGAGGAGACAGGACAAGGGAGGATTAATGCGGTGGGGGGGAAAAGGGGGGAGGGTATGGGGGCAAAGAGGTTAGAGGGGGGGGGCGATGGAGGATGGAATAGGAGAGAGATGGGGGGGGTGGAAGAGGAGAGGGGGGTGAGAAGAAGAAGGGGGAGGACAGAAGTAAGGAACGAGAGAAGTGACAGGAGGAAAGTGTTGAAGTTTAGTGTGTACAATATACAGTGTGTATATAAATAATATATATATGTTTATTTGTTATAGATATGTTTTTTTATGTACCGTTTTTTGTATCTGGTACAACTGGAAACCATTTTTTGTGAAAATAAATATCTTACCTCCCCATTTAGGAAACAGTACAAAATGGCAACCACGAACCCCTGCAACATCAAACACAGAATCATGACGCACACTCATCGCTGGAACACATATTTCCAGGGAAACAATTTACTGTTTGGTATCTATTTGTGATGGTTGTGGAAAAATAATGTGAAGCCCTGCACTCGGAGGGCGGGGGGGGGGGGGGCTGTACCTGAGTTGAAGCGAAGGCTAACTCAATAAAGTTCCATATTTCCACCGACGTGTTGTTGACTTTATCCGGCACAAAGGCGAAGAGTATGTAGTGAAGACCAAACAGGGACACCAGCAGGAATGAGGACTTGGCAAGCTTCCTGTGGCCATAAAGAAAAGACAAGAGAACATGAGTTGCTAAGAATAGAATTTAATATACGGTAAAATTATGATGCCACTTCAAGCCACTTAAGTTACTCATTAAGCTACATGCCATATTATCTCTTGTACAGTGTAGTGGTTAAGGTGTTTCACTCCCCGCCCAAAGGCTCTGGGTTCGATGCCCAATATCCGCAAGCAACCTGTCTCGACTCCCTGAATATGAATATTATTTGAATAACCAGGCATGGTTAATCTTGCCCGATGAACTCACCTGTAATGGTTGAACTCATTGCCGGGCATGTCTTGTGTTCTCAGCTTGGCCACCAGTATTCTCATGATGCAGAGGAAGAACGACAAGTTCACCTGCAGAACACACAGAGTTGTTTTGGTTGACTGCATGGTTCCCAGGGTCTTAAACACGTCGCCGACCAGGCCATGAGGTCAATGGTTTTACGTCAGTGGGGTCAAAGGTCAAAGAGGTACTGACGATGATGAACAGCAGAACGGGAGCTCTGAGGATCCACCAGATCCACTCCACCCGCCGCGTCTCCCAGCACCTGCAGGGTCATCACACACACACACACACGCACACACACACACACACAAACACAACGGATGCACGCACACACACCCAGGTACACACACACATGGGGTGCTGTTAGACCATAAACTGCGGCAGACACAAGTCACAGGTACTTGATGGGGGGGGTGATGTGGGTTTGATTTGCTGAACACTGGGCACACGGCACAATGCAGCATGCGTCTGGACTTTCTTTTAGGAGATTGTTTTGAATATTTGTTGTTTCAAACCGGTTAACATCATAGCCCTTACTCTAAGAAAATAAGCAAACACATTTAGAGCTCAATCCCAACAGAGCATTTTCGCTTGCATTTTATAGCGACCACACTGTTTTCCTTGTTCAAGAGATTGATCCAAGAAATCAGTGATTTCCAGACAGGAAACGACTCTGTGATCCCCAAAACGACCAAGGATTTATAAAAAAAGATATTGATGAAGTTCTATTGAAAGAAGAAGGTCTGTGTATTTCATGTCCTTTAACATCACTTGCTAGCAGACACACACATAGACCCTCATATGGACCCTCATATCCCTCTGACCGTGCAGATGCGTTTCTGTTAACACTGACATTACATTGCTTCACCTTTAATCAGGGTGAAATGAAATGACCAAAAACACTAAGGCAGAGCAGAACTTCTTATTACTATTTTAATATAATCCGTACCCTTCATCCTCAAAGTAACACCGGGAGCCACACCAGGCCACCAGCACCACCGCCGGAGCGCCTGCACAAACAAAATAACTTAGCACCGAAGCAGTAGAGTATCACTACAGCATAGTATAGTTAATGCAAACAGCACAACACAAGCAGTAATCAGTGAAGCAATAGAGTATCACTACAGTATAGTGTGGTTAATACAAACAGCACAACACAAGCACTTATCACTGAAGCACTAGAATATCACTAAAGTATAGTTAGTATACAGACAGTACACAGTTTAGTATACAGAAGTATAATATCATATCTCAATAGTATAGTATATATTAGTGTCAAAATATAGCATAGCACAGTGTTGTGATGGTAAGAATAACATGTATTGATGATTGCACAATAACATATGTTGACTATTGGCTCGGACTGTGTTTTCCCTGGGAGATGATAGCTGTAAATTCAGTTATAAAGCCCACGGATGCACTTGATTAAGTTTTATGATTAAACAATGGAATTAAGATACCTCAGTTCCGTAGAGATAGTGATGCATGGACGTATGATCACTTCCCTAAAATATGCTGTAAATAAATAAACAGTAAAGCCTTCCGAGATAACATTGGTGGCTGTTAGTGTTTTTAACTGAAAGTTAAAATAATTTAGAAGTGACATGAATCAAATGCTACATCTATAGCTTTGCTTTACTGTTACAACATGAAGATATTAGGAAGAGATGAAGGGATTTACAAATGAAGGATATCAGGACGATCAAAAGCAAAAATTGCAGGGAGAAGCAACTCTTTTGGCCCTCACTTCCCTTGAAGTGTTCCCCTCATTCCCAGGCGTTCTCATCTCATGAAGTAACAACTCGGATGGGCTGATTCAAAGAGAGAGAGACCGGGACTTTCGAGCATGGTTCGCAGGTAGCCATATTAATTTCAGATACATGGGTTTAGCGGGATTAAGAGGTCCGAGAGATGTAAGGACTTCTGATAGACTGAGATCCATTTCCATTTCATGATTTGGATATTGCTTTGTCGTATTCTTCATCAGAAAACGTCATATTTAATCTCTTCTTTGTTGTTCTTGTCATTTTCTTATTCCTCTCTGAACGGGTCGCTGTAGCCCAGCATAACGGTACAGTACATTAACCTCTCTCAGCCTAATAAAATGTAACATTTAGCTCTTGAAGTTCAAAGCTTTTGGTTTAGGTTTGATTATATCATAGATGAATGAGTTCTGATCAGGTTGACCCTTTGTTGGAAATGGAAATTCTACATTTAGGTCTGGGGTGCTTTCTGTCAAAGTAAGGATCTGGGGGAAAAGCAATGCATCATGGGAACACACACCGGTACCGCCCATCTAGTTGTCAAACTACAGGGGAAAACTAGCTGGTGTTAGTGAGGGATCCTACCCCAGCCGAGGGCGATGTACCAGCCCAGGTGTCTGCGGCGGGAGAAGAGCGAGACGCTGACCAGGCTGTACAGGTAGTGTCCCTCGGCCAGCAGCCAGCTGTAGTTGGCCATGATGCTGTAGTTGGAGAGGGCTGTGGCAATCTTACAGCTCATCTGAGGGGGGCAACAGAGGAAACTAGAACCAGAGTAACACTAGGAACAGAATTGCTGTGCAATGAAATATACAAATAACTTGAATATAGGCACTGTTTTGCTACAAATATTCAGGAGGCAGGTAGAGTTGTCCAAAACTGTACATAAGCAAAAGTGTTGTTACTTTAATAAGTCAAGAAGATATTAAAGTAATCTTCCAAATAATGATTTGAGTAAGAGTACGAATATATCTAGTATCTTTAGTACTCAGTTTCTTCATACAATCTGATTTAGTGTTGAAATAAGAAGAGCAAGATGATTATAAAAATCGGAATGAATTAATAGTAATTTATATATTGTTCATCTTACTCAAGCAGTAAAAGGGGTTATATCATGCTTTTTTGACTTCCTCTTTGCTTTAGACTGTTATAGAACACATGTATAGAAGTCCCAGCGAGGAGGAGTATTCGTGCCCATGAGTACGCCCCTCAATAAGTGCCTGAAACAGCTCTTTTGCACTCAAACTTTAGTTCCCTATCAGTGTGACGTCAGACTGCAGTGCAGTGGGCGCTGCTGAAGTGCAGAAGTCGCGTCTGTGAATTTGCAGACATGCGTGCTAGCGTTCGACCATCGCAACAGAGTGGGCGTGCTGACCAATCACAGCAGACTGGGCTACTCGGTAGGAGGCCTTAAAGCAACATGATACATATCCAAATTTTGCAGATATCAACGGTGTGTCAATAATAAGGGGCATTTTTCACATACAGGCATGTAACCCTTTTTCTGGTAGTACTAATGTAATTAAGCTTGATATGGGATCTTTTAGGGATATGAGATTGTTGGTGTTACCGGGTAAACGCCGCAGTGGAAGTGGTCCTGGGAGGTAAAGAGCAGCAGGTCTCTGACGAAGATGAGGGTGGAACGCAGGATGAAGGAGAGGAAGAGCTGGATGTGGACCAGGTTTCGAGTGCAGTGAAGTCTCCTTTAGGGGAAAGGGGACATATCACCACACATGACAATACTGGATACACTGATATCCTTACAAACAAGCACAATATACAAACATACATATGTTACGTTTAGGTAAGAGATAAGGAATGCTTGAGTTGAGTATAATGTTTGAAATTTTCAAGTTTAGGTACGGATTAGTTTTGCAGCAGAACTCTGCAGAGAATTTCTACATATTTATAATTAAATAGTTCATTTTTATTTATTTGAATTGTTTTTTTAAAATGACTCCTTACATATTGTTTAGGCTTCATTCTTAAATATCCCAAATGTTGTTCAAACTGACCTGAAGAGACAGAGAATTGTCACGGCAACGACCAGGGAGACGAGGGAAGCGGCATAGCCCACGGAGTACATGATCCTGACATACAGGAAGTACCGCGGCGACACCGCCGTCTGAGAGGACGACAGGAGAGCCAATCACAGCCTTAAGAACCTCTCATTTAGAGCAGGGACACACACAGCATCGGTTAACACACAACTGCATCGTCAGCCCAGTGCCTCTACAGTACACATGTCTGTACAATGTCTGTTTCCCTTGGGTCCTAATGCCTTCAGATGGATGGACATGAATCCACAAGCTTCTGGTCAAACACCCCCCACTGTCAGCCGACCCTGTCTCAAGTGTGTGTCTGTGTGTGTGTGTGTGTGTGTGTGTGTGTGTGTGCGTGTGTGTGTGTGTGTGTGTGTGTGTGTGTGTGTGTGTGTGTGTGTGTGTGTGTGTGTGTGTGTCTTGGACGCCACAAGGGTGAATGCCGAGAGGGGAGAGACTAGCAGCAGTGCTTGTTTTTACGTTTGCACTTGATAAAAAATATTGTGCTTGGTGTGGGAAGGACACAGTATTGGTCTGTGTTTATCTGTAGCATCAGGGCCTGCCAGGAAGACTGAGTGTTTTAATTGTGTTAGTGTGACTATGACCCCGAGGGATAACAATATAAGAAGTAGCGCAAGAGAGACGAATGGACCCAGCGATGCATTCAGAGAGGGAGAGGAAGGTTTCCTCATTGGAGAGAGAACAAGAGAGAGCCCAAGATGGAGAGTGGTATCGAGACAAACAGAGAATGAAAGGAGGACGAAAGCACAACCCTGTTTAGGCATCCTCTAAATCTAGCGTACACTCCTCAGAGCAGGAAGCCACTCAACAGGGGCCTCTGTTGAAAAACAGACTGAGAATAACCAGAGGTCCTCCATCTCAAGATGTACACTTCTCCCCCTACCCCCCCCCCCCTTCTCCTCCCATACTCCTAACCCAACGCCTCTCCTCCTCATTCCTAAGCCGACCCCTTTTCTCCTTACTCCTAACCCATACCCATCTCACCCTAACACCTAGTGTCACAAATCAGACAACGGATGAATTGACTGTAAAGTCTGATAGAAGACACAAATCTGGGTGAACGAGGTGTTTCACTCGCAATCACTTCAACAACCAATCATTTTGCTGGAGGTCTCGATCTTTAAGCTTGTGATTGGCTGAGCCTGACAGCGGACACAAACTCTGCTAGTCAGCTTTTCCCGGTGGGTAGACAAGTTGAAACATCCTCTAGAGGATGCAGATGCTCTTCAAAACAGTGTCTGTAAAGTTTCAAATCAACAATGTGTGGACAACCACTTTATAAATACACCTATAAAGTCCTCAACTGAACGTCTCATCCGCTTGGCAAATTACTTTCAGTGCAATAGAAAACCTTTGTAACAAAACCAGAAACTAGTCCAGGCTCTCGACAGTCCCTCCAAATAAGTCAGGATGGCATAATGAGAGAGCCGGGCATAAATACTGACGGTATGTTGTGCTCTCTCTCACACAGTTCGGGTCCTGACCTGTACGATGTCTTGTGATCGGTGATTTTGAGAAGGGCTGCTCGATTATGGAGAAAACCATAATCACGATTATTTTGGTCAATATTGAAATCACAATTATTCAAACAATTATTTTTCAGTTTGAAAACATGATGTTCTTATTCAGCATGTCTCTCCCAAAAAACACTTTGTAACGGAGAACAAAAAATACAGAAAATGGTCAAAAAGAAAAAATTCAAATCTGAAATAATGCACAGATACGTATCCAGCTGTTCTGCTGCACTTTCTATGAAACATTTAATGAAAAAAAAAAAAGAAAATTAGATTATATTAGTTTTGTGATCATTTGACGCTAAAATCGAAATCGCAATCAAAATTTGATTAATCGCTCAGCCCTAACACAACCTCAAACCGTCCTCCATCCAACTGTTCCTAACTGTACCCTCCTTGTCAACTTCAACATGGACCCGACACAGCCCCATGGGACAGGTGAAGGCCCCAGGTGGTGCTTAACATGGTAAGCTCGATTGTTCTCCCCGCTTACATCAATCTAATGCTGCGCGCAGCTGCTGTAAGCGACGTCACAGCCAGTGGGCTAGGCTGGGCAGTGTAGAGCACTCAGAGCTGAACTGAAATGAAGTGATGAAGTCTCTTGTCTGGTCGCCACATGTGACGCCACGTCACACAGCCGTGAAGCAGCCACTGATTTGCTGCTTCAGTTTCAGAATGATGAGAAACATAAAGATGTTGAAATGACCCGTTTCAAGGTTCATCGGGATATGAAGGGAGGATTAAAGGTAGGAGGGATCAGGCACACAGGAGCAATCATCCTTAAAGGTCCCATGACATGCTATTTTATGTATTCTTTAATATAGGTATTAGTGGGCAACTAACACAGTATTCAAAGACGTTCCCGAAATTCAGCCGTGGTGCAGAGTTACAGCCACTCCAAGCCATTCGCACATTGAGCTTCCCCCAAATGCGCTGTTTTGGTGTCTGTAGCTATAATGCAAATAAGGAGGAGCGAGGCGGGCCAAGGAGTAGGGTGGAGGTGTGGCCCTGAGCAGCTTGTGGCCACGGTACCATGCGCTCTGTTTACAGTGGATGTATCGCAATGGCGAGGCGCAAACAGCCTTTAGCCGTGTTCTGTAAATATCCTAGAACACACGGGAGTCCTGGAGCTCTATATCTAAATATTATCATATGGCCTACATAGATATCTATATCTTATAATATATATTATCACGGCCAAAAGCTGTGTGAGACGATATTATGAATCTCAAACGACCGCGTTGGGTTCTCCGACGTTCCTGGTTCTTCCACGTCCACATCAATGTGAAGTAGACTGAACTGTGACAAGGAGGAGAAATGGATTGTTGCCGGGCAGCGCTTAGGGACCTTGGCAGTGGGAAGCGGGGCTCAAGCGGGAGACATTCGCCGCCAACAATCTCTTTCTCCTCCATGTCGTGGTTCATGTTCTTGAGGGAGTCAAAGCCAAAGTTCCTTCCCCCCAATTCATTCTCAACCTTGGCTGAGATAACCCCCATTAGTCTCGTTGTAGAAATACCAGAGACGAGAGTCCGACGTGTTATGCGCCATAACACCAAAAGCAGAACGGCTATCCAAATAACAAGGAGGTGTACAACACTTGCGTTACAGTCCTGGAGCTCTATGTCTAAATAATATCATATAATACATAGATATCTATATCATATAATACATATTATCACGGCCAAAAGCAGTGTGCGCCTCCAGACGATATTATGAATCACAAACGACTTTGTCGGGTTCTGCAACGTCTCTGGTTCTTCCACTTTCCCATCAATCTGAAGTAGACTGAAGCGCGCGCTGCCTGCTGCCGGCTGCCCGCTGCCGGCTGCCCGCTGCCGGCTGCCCGCTGCCGGCTGCCCGCTGCCGGCTGCCCGCTGCCGGCTGCCCGCTGCCGGCTGCCCGCTGCCGGCTGCCCGCTGCCGGCTGCCCGCTGCCGGCTGCCCGCTGCCGGCTGCCCGCTGCCGGCTGCCCGCTGCCGGCTGCCCGCTGCCGGCTGCCCGCTGCCGGCTGCCCGCTGCCGGGCGGTGGTGCTTCGCGGCGATGGTGCCTCGCGGCAACCGGCGGATTGTCGCAGTTCATGTACTTCAGCGAGTCAAAGCCAAAGTTCCTTTCCCCCAATTCCTTCTCAACCATGGCTGAGATAACCCCCACTACAATCTCGTTGTGGAAATACAAGAGACGACAAAGAACCGACAAGAAACACTTGCGTTACAGTGTGTGTATTCACACACACACATGTGGCGCTCGCACGATCGTGTCTCATTGGCGGGCCAACGTCTCTGGGCGGGCCAGGCAGAGTAAGGGGAGGAGCTTAGATGCTTTGTGACGACATACCTAAAGACATTCCAAATCAGCGCGCTTGAGCCTCAGTTTTTTCAAAGGCGAGCAGAACAGCTAGTGCTCGTTCCACACCAAACGCAAGTTTTAGCCACTGGGGGACCATAGGCAGGCTAGGGGATCTCATATTTATGTTAGAAAACCTTATAAAGTGCGATTTTCATGTCATGGGACCTTTAAGGAATTGATTTGTCACTTGAGCTAGTTGTAAGATACCTAAACTTCTACCTTTAAAACTGTTTCCATGTCATCTCTGTAAAGGTTTGAGCACTAGTAGTACTATGTTTAGTAGTTGTGCTGTTCTGATGTTTATTTGGTGAAAGGGAGACCCCTAGTGGTCAACTTTTAACAGTCACGTATTTTTCTCTTTTGTATTGGTTGGCCAGAAAACACGTTTGCCTTTAAGTACATGTCATACAGTTATCTTGACATGGAATTAAGTTCGTTCAGAATGTATATTTTGATCCTTTATGCGAATCTTGAGCATCTTAATGTAATTTCCAATAGACGTTAGCCCTAAGCTAACGCATGTGTTAATGTTTGTTATGAAACATTTTAAACAGACAATATATGAATATTGTTCTTGAACAACGTCTGTATGAGATACTGAAAGATGTATTTTTTATCTGTCCAGTTTTACAGTGCTTCCTAAGTAAAGTTTGGAAAGGAAACAAGCTGCTTCATTCTTTATGAGGGAAAACTGTTAGCTATCTGCCGAGCTGATGTACCAGGCTAGTGTCACACAAACAAAGAAGCGGGGGCAGAATAGTAAAAAGGCAGCTCTTCCAACGGCCAGCATTCGTCCGATCTGCAGGTAAAATACCATCTAACACAATCACCATGTCACTAAGAAGAAAAGAAGAGGATTGTGATGAACTAGAAACAAGACCACTCGTATCCAACTGCTCCAGAACCAGCAGACAATCTGTAGCTAATTCTATGGCAGTGCAAGCACGGGCTAAAGCGTGCTGAGTTCGCATATGCTCGACAAGAGGCAGAGCTACTAAAACAGCTAGCCATTCTAAACGCCAGTCTGCATGAACTGAAATTAGAAAAGGCAGCGGCGGCTGCAAACGCTGAAGCTTTAATCTTAGAAGCAGCCGCGGAAGAATATGATTATGAACTGTCAAGCCCAATTAAAATGAGAGCAAATGAAAACACAGAACCTCTAACCCAAGTCGAAATGCACAATACAAATGCTGAAATGCAGACTCCTGTTACAAATCCAGGTCACCAGTCCTATCAGGGTGAAAAAGCAGCCTGCATGGTAAATACAGTCACAGTCTCACCATCGGATGCAAAGCCAGAGAAAACTTCACATTCACCAGAGCGCCAGCCTACCATGGACAGCGGTGAAGCAAACAAATGTGAAAACCAGGGCCATGCACATCTGAGTGAAAGCAGTGACCATGAATTTATTGAGCTGCCTCAACCCCACACACTCACAGGAGAAGACACCTGGATCCCAAATCAGGCAACCAGCACTGCACAGAAAAAATCATACAGCTACAGAGGGCTCTCCTACAACCTGAAACCAACCAGTGATGATTTCCAACCTTCCCAGCCTTACCACACAAAGTCATTCCCTATGTCCAACAGAAGCTCATCCAGCGCTGTGGCTGCAACAGACCTAGGGAGGTACCTGATGCGACGTGAGCTGGTGAGTTCGGGCCTGCTGAAGTTTGAGGACAAGCCAGAGAACTACTGGGCCTGGAAGGCGTCTTTCAACAGCTCTACCGACGCCCTTAAACTCTCTCCCAGAAAGGAGCTTGATCTGCTGTGCAAATGGCTGGGGCCTTCGTCGTCTGAGCAAGCTAAAAGAATCAGAGCGGTGCACATTCACAATCCACCTTCAGGCCTCAGGATGTTATGGCAAAGACTGGAAGATGTTTATGGCTCACCAGAGGTGATTGAAAACGCTCTTCTAGGAAAAGTTGAAGACTTTCCTAAAATCTCAGTCAAAGAAAACCACAAGCTAAGAGAACTGGGAGATATTCTCATGGAACTTGAAGCAGCCAGGGCAGATGGATACCTACCTGGTCTCGCATACCTCAACACCTCCCGTGGAGTAAACCCAATAGTCCAGAAACTCCCGTCCAACCTGCAAGAGAGGTGGATTACTGTAGGATCACGTTACAAGGATCAGCACAGAGTACCATATCCTCCTTTTTCAGTCTTTGTCAACTTTGTCTGTGAACAAGCAAAAACACGCAACGATCCTAGCTTTGCTAGCATAACAGAAGCATGGCGTGCAACAAAGTCAGAAAAGACTTTGATAACAACACAGCAGTCAGGAAACATGATGACCCAGACAAACAGTGTCCACTACATAACAAGCCTCATCCATTGAGAAAATGTCGTAGCTTCAGAAACAAAACTGTGGAAGAAAGAAAAGCGTATCTGAAGGAGAAACACATCTGTTTCAAATGTTGTGCATCGTCCACTCATGTTGCTAAGGACTGTGGGAAGCCTGTGCTGTGCCAGGAGTGCAACAGCGACAGACACCCAGCAGCGCTACATCCAGGTCCCGCTCCATGGAAAACCGAGGCCCATCTGAGTACCGTGGATCACAGCGGGGAGCGGCAGACGCTGGAAGCCATTCCGTCTGCTACGTCGAAATGCACGGAAATCTGTGGAAGTGTGAACATTTCAAAATCATGCTCCAAAACCTGTCTTGCATTAGTGTATCCTGCAGGTCAAAGACACCTAGCCATGAAGACCTACATTGTTCTTGATGAGCAGAGCAACAAGTCGCTAGGCAGAACAGAATTCACTTTGGAATACAAGGCCCAGGAAAACAATACACTTTGAAGACGTGCTCAGGAGTGGTGGATACGGCCGGACGGCGAGCAAGCAACTTCATGGTGGAGTCATTAGACGGCAACATCCACATTCCCTTGCCTACGCTGATTGAGTGTGACATGCTGCCAGACGACAGGTCTGAAATACAGTCACCAGACGCAGCCAGACATTATCCTCACCTCAAACACTTGGCAGACAAAGGCCCAGTCCTGGACCCAGAAGCGTCCATCCTCCTTCTCCTCGGAAGAGACCTAATTCAGGTGCACAGAACAATGTAACGGGCCACACAAAGCACCGTTTGCCCAACGACTCGACCTGGGATGGGTGATAATCGGAGATGTGTGTCTGGGAAGAGCACACAAACCCACCACTGTCAGCATCTTCAGAACCAGTGTGCTGATAAGCGGGCGCCACTCCCTCCTCAGCCCATGCAACAGCAACTTAACAGTCAGAGAAAAGATTGACAGTGCTGTGCCACCTCAGACCTCTCCATGCGTGTCTCCTGCAACCAAAGAAATAGACAGCCTGGGCAGAAACGTGTTTCAAAGAACACAGCGTGACGACCAAGTTGGCCTGTCCATCGAAGATGAGTTGTTTCTTGACCTCATGGATAAGGAAGTCTACCTGAACAACGCAAACTGCTGGGTAGCACCGCTGCCATTCAGGCCAAATAGGCTGCGTCTGCCCAACAACAGAAAGCATGCTGTCAACCGTCTCGCCTCCCTCCGTTGCATGCTGGAGAAGAAAAGTGCCATGAAAGAACACTTCTTCAACTTCATACAAGCCATGTTTGACGCAGACCAAGCAGAGCCTGCTCCAGAGCTGAGGCCTCAACAAGAGTGTTGGTACCTACCAATATTCGGTGTTTATCACCCACAGAAAAAGGACCAGATACGGGTAGTGTTTGATTCCAGTGCGAAGGACGAAGGTACCTCCCTCAATGACGTCCTTCTCAGTGGGCCTGACATGAACAACAACTTACTGGGGGTCCTGATGCGCTTCCGCAGAGAGCCTGTAGCAGTAACAGCCGATGTGCAACAGATGTTCTACTGCTTCATTGTCCAGAAAGAGCATCGAGATTTTCTGAGATTTTTGTGGTTTGAAGATAACAACCCAACCACACACATCACTGAGTACCAGATGAAGGTACATGTTTTCGGCAACTCTCCTTCCCCTGCGGTAGCCATCTACAGCCTGAGAAAAGCATACCTGTATGGAGAAAAGGAACCCGGCAGCGAAGCCAGACAGTTTGTCATGAGAAACTTCTATGTTGATGATGGGCTATCCTCATTCCCCACTGACGAAAAGGCCATTGCCGTCCTGCAAAGTACAAAAGAAATGTTAGCAGAGTCAAGCATTAAGCTACACAAAATAGCCTCAAACAGCCGCCCTGTGATGGATGCCTTTCCGCCTGAGGAGCGGGCCAAAAACTTAGTGGATCTGGAGCTAACTGCTGACCCCTTGCCACTGCAGCGCAGCTTGGGACTCACCTGGAGTCCAGTTTTACAGTGCTTCCTAAGTAAAGTTTGGAAAGGAAACAAGCGGCTTCATTCTTTATGAGGGAAAACTTTTAGCTATCTGCCGAGCTGATGCACCAGGCTAGTTCGCGCCACACACACAACGAAGCGGGGGCAGAATAGTAGTATTAGTAGAAACAGTAGTAGTTAAAGCGGTTGTAGGAGTAGAATGCGGCTCACCTCGATAGAGAAGCTTCCATTGAAGCCGTAGTCACACGCTATCTCGTGGGGGGGGTAGGATTCACTCCAGCCGGACTCCGTACAGTTCTTATAAACTCTCCCTGAGAGAGAGACACGGAGAGAGAGCAAAAGAGAGACAGCAAGACACAAACATACACACTCATACACACACACACACACACACACACACACACACACACACACACACACACACACACACACACACACACACACACACACACACGCACACACAGACATGCTTTCAGTAAACAAACCACCAACATGCCGTGTATCTCGGATAAAGATACTACTAATGGAGCATGAATCTACAGCTACACCAATGGCAGAGATTAGATTGACTTTAACTAAAGCCAGGCATTACTAGTTGAGCATAGGAATAACAGTTGGTCTGTAACACTAGAGTAGGCATTGCTCATCAATCACAGTATTCAAGTGGTACTGAGCCATAGGCATCGACTGTCAAACAGAGAAATACCGATATTACAGTGGGACTGAGCCGTAAACTAAAAAGCCAGTATAAACAAAGTATTACAGTGAGATTGATACGCTAGAGCTAGACAATACTAAGTGATCAGAGTAATAGTGATATACAGCGGGACTGAGTCAGGCATTAGGAATCAAACACAGTTAAAGGGGTAGTTCAGAATTTTGGACATATAGGGCCTGATTCCCAAGTTAGCAATGGTGTTCTTTATCATTGGAGACCGTTTTCAACATATTTCATTCAGTCCTTCTAGTTGCAGAGTTCGCTCATGCTAGGCTAGCGCACAGCAACGGGAAATACTAGCCTGCTAATAAAACAGTCTTACCCACTACCCACTCCACAGAACACCCGAGGTAAATCAATTATAACGCCAGACCATAGATGTAAATGTCTGTGTTGACAGAATAATGTTAGAAATAAAACTAACCTCGCATCGCATGAATCATCGCATTTTGAGGGACTACTTTCTCAGCAGCAGCGGAATTTGATTTAAGTAGCAGTAGTAGTAGTAGTATCAGTCAGCCGCTGCGGTAGCCTACTCCTAGGCTATTTTTTTCACAAAAATCTGATTTCCGATTTAAATTTAAATTTCCTTTTATTATTTTGATTCCCCCCCTTGGGGTTTAAGAGCAATCAAGAACAACTAGCCAAAAAGGCGTCAGGCAGGCCCTGCCGTTGTAAACAGTGTAACATGTAACATAACATAAAATGTAAAAAATATAAAATATAAAATAAAATATTTCTGTAAACATAAAATATTAATAATGATCAGAGGTAGTTCTGATAAAGTACCAACATAACATTCAAATTACATCAGTGCATGAGAGCATAACTTGATTTTTTAAGTTTGAACATGCGCTTCTTTAAACATTTTTAGCCAGGAGGACAAGCCTGTCTACGACCTCTGGCTTTAGAAAATGCCCGGTGGCATGTAACAATGCACCCCCTACACTGAAAACCCTCTTTGAGGGTGCACTTGTTGCTGGGATTGAGAGGTATTCTTTTGCCAGGCCACTTAGTCTAGGAAAATTTGGTTGGTGGCGCTTCCACCCCTCAAGAGGATTGGTGTCTGGGTCAACGTCAGGGGTCAATAAGTAGGATTTCATCTCAGTCTCTATCTTTTCTTCCTCTGACTGGTTGGGAGATGACACTGCATTCTTTTTGAAGAAGGCTGCTAAAGTCATCTTCTTCCTGGGTGGAGGCTGTGCATCTTCTTGGCGTACCTGTACAGCCGTGCAAGGCTGCTGTGGTGTACAGTTGTTGGCAGGAGACATCAGCTCAGCAACAGCTCTTTTTTTGACCTGTTCCACATTGTCTGGGTCAATGTAGGTTGTGCGGAACCTTGGGTCAACCGGTGAGCACAGTGTCCAAGATTTAATCTTTTGCAGGGTCGCTGTATTTGTTGTCACGGTTATGCATGATATTTCCTTTTATTGTTTTCGTGAGCTCTGTGTCTTCCTCTGGCTGTAGGAGACTGGTTTGGAACAGATGGACCACTGGTTTAATGTAGGAAACACTGGCATAAGACTCCCCGGAGAGTGCATCAGTGAATTCTTGGAGGGATTTAACTGTTTTATTTATCGACTCCAACACATCCAGATCTTGCCAGGTGGGCACAAGATGGCGACTTTTCTTGTCCGAACCCAGGACACGGACTAGAGCCTTCTCTTGTTTTAGAAATCTCTCTATCATTCTTTGGCGTGAACCCCATCTGGTCGGGGACTCTTATCAGCTGATGAGTGGGTAGACCAAGCTCTGCCTGTACTTCAGTCGTGTCTCTTCTTTTTTTCCAGCTGTAAGAAAAGGCAGAGACAGCCTTTTTGCATACCACGATAGCACAAACTAACCACTACATTCACAAACTTGTTGTCTTGCCATAATTTCTGAAAAGTATGAATGTACTTGCACAAAGGGCGCACACAGACACGCACACACACACACACACACACACACACACACACACACACACACACACACACACACACACACACACACACACACACACACACACACACACACACACATTAATTGTCTTGAGAATGGAAAAAAAATCACTGGATTCGTAGTCATTATTTAAACTTACCAATAGCATTGTGCAATCTGTGTCCAAAGCACTGGAGGTTGGGCCATGCATTGTCCTTCAGAGCTTTGATCATGTTGCTGCCGCTATCAGTAGTCATGCAAATGAGTCGGTCTTCGGCAAGGTACCATGAGTTTAGGGCATCTCTATTATCTCACCTGTGTGGTCCTCCGGAAAGTATGCCGTTTGAAGGCAGACGCTTCGCAGAGTCCAATTGTTATTGATATAGTGCACAGTAGCATCATCCGACTTCACCATAAATCTGGGGTGGCAGAATAAAAGGACACCTCTTCCAACTCCTTTGCGATCCGTTGCCTCATGGTATTACGTATGTATATAGTTGGGGCAAGGCAAAAATTTGGCTTGGTAGCACATACTTTGGGTCCAAAACTTTTAGCATATTGATGAAGCCTGGCTTTTCCACTGCATAAATTGGGACCATATCCTTTGCTATATACGCAGCGATCGCATCAGTTATGGCTTTTCAGCGGGGAAAATTAAATTCCTATGGGATGCAGTTGGCAAAGGTTTGTGTGACGGTGGTCTGTATTTTAGTGGCTGTGCGTGTGGTGCTTGTGGTGCCGCGGTCTCTCTCATTCAGCTGGGTGCAACATTTCTCACCTACGGCGGGATGTTTTTGCCTGAGGTGCTGCAGTAAATTTGTCATACTGCTGCCTTTGCTAGCAATAGACTTCGAACAGACTTTGCAGCAGGGTGCTGGCTGGTCTAAATCTGACCTCGCGAACGCAAACCAATTTCAAATAACGGATGACACCGTGCCTTTCTTAGGAACATATTCTTCCCGGCTCGCTGCCATGTTTGTGTATCACTTTGGTAAATGCGCACTCTGTGCGGGGGGAGGGCTGAGCCCATTCCGAACTACGGGAGAGGGAAGGGCTGGCGGATGTTGAAGAGAAAAACAATTTTCATTTAAACAAGTCGAGGCTACAAGTTAATCGATAAAATCTGTTTATCGCCCAGCCCTACCAACTACCAGGAATATATAACACTGCTGCTGAGACACAGCAAGTCCCTCAAAATGTAATGCAATGCAAGGTTGGATTTATTTCTAACATTATTCTATCAACACAGACATTTACATCTATAGTCTGCCGTTATATTTGATTTGCCTTGGGTGTACTGTGGAGTGGGTAAGACAGTTTTATTATCAGGCTAGTATTGCCCGTTGCCGTGCGTTAGCCTAGCACGAGCGAACTCTGCAACTAGAATGACTGAATGAAATGTGTTAAACTGTCTCCAATGATAAAGAACACCAAGGCTAACTTGGGAATCAGGACCTATGTCCAAAATTCCAAATTTTGCCCTACCGCTCAGCTTTCCCCGTGTTGAAACTCTCGGCGGTAGCCGCCGCTTTGAAAACGCCTGGCCCTTCACACTAGTGAAGGGCCAGGCGCAGAACCCTCCGGCAGCGAGGCAGTTATAAGGGCTGTTGCCGCTTGGCGATGTGCAAGCACCTTTACAGTGGGACAGAAACACTAGCCACCAGACCTTATTTAGAGCTTGTATAAAGGTGTGACAGCTCCTTGACTGACCTGTGGTTTGCAGGAAGGTTGGGCAGGGGACAGACACCACCTCCCCCTCCACCGCATGGGGCCAGCAGCTCACATCGTCCCAGAGGCCCCTGCACTCTGGGGAGACAAACAACTCCATCAGAACAGCAACACACACACCCTCACTTAGACTTCAGTTACACTCATAGACAATTTATTGTATTTTGTAACCGCTACGCCCATTAAAAACCGCTGATACTTTAAATGGTTAGTTCAGGATTTGGGATTTTCTGCCTTTTGTGATGTCCCCGGAGTTAGACAAGAGCAGTAAGACCGCCCGTCTGTTGATTGGTTTGAGGGATCCCCCTGGACGTATCCACTACCAGTTAGCATTAGCACTGTCAGGGCATTAACTCCAAAAATCAATAAAGCCTCACGATTATTCAAACAATAATCTATTAATGTGTGCCAATCTAGAACAAAAAACATTAAAAAGGCAATTTCGAAAACTGAATACAGTTATTTAAAAAAATGACTACAGCATCACCTGGTCCCTGAGTGCTTGAGTTGTGTTGTTTCGTGGTGCCGGTTTCTCTATGCACAGCCAAGCAGAAGACCAAAGGGTGACTCGGAATGTAATACTGCTGCATTAGTTGCTTAACTGCTTCAGCTAGATCCTTGTTTTTGGAATTTGCCTTTTAACGTAGTTGAATACAGATATACAGACAGTACATAGGTTTATTAAGGTTACAATTATCTGGGAGCTGTATTAAGTTGAGTTGTGGAGCTAATGCTCTTGCCCCAGGGACCTCACATCAGCGCACCAATGCTACAGCGGGAGTCATAGTCGCCGTGGTGCAGTGAAGTCTGCACACAGCCATGTCATGTTCATATATCTGCCACATTGACTGGCCTCCTAACAAAGTTATACAACTAAACAGGGGAGCTGTGGTTAATTTAAGTTCTAAACAGCTTTCAAGGGGTTTTTGTTACTCAACGTAGATCCAAAGCCCTGTATGTAGTGCTTTTTATGCAGAAAACTGCAGCCCCTCTTTTATTCTCCTTTGTTTACAGGCCAGTCTTGGCCTGTAAACAAAGGAGAATAAAATATATAGTGGTGAAGTTTACGCCGCACAGCTATAAGCCTTAAACATGATGCTGTGATGTGTCCATTTATGGCTGGAAATCCTCTCATTATTAATCCTCCACTCCTCTGTCTCCTCCACGTTTTAGACGGACATCTCCCTTTGGCCTCAGAACGGGCCTAGGGCTTGGTGGCCAAACTAGAAACCCAAGATTACTGGGGCCAGGTCGAAGTCGCCCTCCTGATGGTAGGATCACAGATAGGCCCAAAGTATAAACAGACCATCCATTGCCTGAACTGCAGCGCTGACAGGAGCACAGCTAGCCACTTTGCTCATGCTTACTCATACTCAACATCCACCAAGTCACCTTGTGGGAAAGACTCTGATCCCACTCTGGCCAGTTCAAGGTGTTTTTGGGCACAAGGTTGGTGGAGATCCAGGAACTGATAGACACATTGAAAAACTAAAAACTGGCATTATGTGGATTTGCTAGAAACCCAGTTGAAGACATCGCACCGGGTAAGAAGTTGTCTGACCTTTGTCTGCAGAGCCGCTGGTACCAAGACACCGACTCCTCAACGGCAGAGGAGCCTAGTGCCCAGATACTCCATCAGCCTTTCACCTTAACAGTGAAGAGTTGATAAAAGCAACACCCTTACTGCTTACTCATGACTACAGACGCCAAACCAACAGCCATCAATTCTAGATCCCACACATCACAGGTACGTTGTACAAAAAGCAGGCTGCACGCCAGTAGGCCACCACCAACGGCTGACTATCAGGAAGCCGAGACGAGCACCTACAGCAGGTATGGAGGACTGATTTGTCCCGAAGATCACCTGAATGACTTCAAGCAATTTTAGTTTAGCAGTCTCCTACTGACTGTGGCATACGAGTTTGACAGAGCCACACGGCTTATCCGCATAGAAGGACGGCAACGTCGCAGTTACTAGCTAGAGCTTGAGTAAATACATCCTGTGCTGTTGGATCTACAGCACCCTATCACTCAGCGGATAAGTTGAGTGATGACCAATTCTAGCAACAAATCAAGTCCTGAAGGATATTTGCTCCTCCCCCCTTGATCCATCCTACGTTTAATCCTCCCATCATATGTTCAATTCAACATCTTTAAATTTCCGGTTATCCTGAAACTGAAGCAGTAAATCAGTGGCTGCTTTACAACCGTGTGACCTTTGCTGCGACCAGACAAGAGACTTTATCACTTCAGTTCAGTTCAGCTCTTTTAGGTAGCGCCTGTGCTGTGCCGTCACTTACAGAAGCTGCGCGCAAACATTAGATTGATGTGAGCGGTGAGGAAAAGGAAGCTAGCTATGCTTTCCACCACTTGGGGCCTTCACTGTTCCAAACTGCAGGAAGTAGTTACAGAACCCAGGACCCCAGCGGGTAGTCGCAGAAGCCCGCAGGAAATACTGGATCCTGCATGGTAGGGAAGCAGTTTGCTGGGCCAAAGGGAGTGCATAAACTGCTGTAAATGGTTCCAAAAATGGCAGTCCTGGCCAAGCCAGAGTCTGCCTCCACAAAGAAAACCTTATACTCCTCAGGTAGACTGCTTCAGCCCAGGTGACAATGGGTCATCGTAGACAGCCAAGGTGGGGCATAATATTCAAATGCATGATCCGGCAGGTGCATATCGACCTCCTGCCTTTGACAGACATGGACTCCTTCCTAATAGCGCTGCACAGATTTGTTGCATGGAGGAAGAAACTCTTGGAACAGCTGTCAGATCAGTGCACTCATTTCCGCGGCAGGGAACTCAAGTTGAGAGAAGCAGTCCCTGCCCTACAGCCCGAGCTCATTGATCAACTTGATCAACATTGGTCACGCAAACCTCGACAACAACCACCAAAACTGCGTGCAAACATATGAAACCCCAAAACACGCATTAAAATGAACACATTCAGAGGCCTTTGCTGCAGCCCTTAAGGCAAAAACACACTAACTCAGGCATAGGGGATGAGTAGGGCTGGGCAATAATTCGATTACGATTATTAATCGCGATAAAACTCACGTCGATTACGACGATAAGCATTAGACATAAATGCTCGATATTAAAAATAAATAAAAATAAAGTAAAAAAAATTATATATATTGACATTATTTTCAATAGGTTACAAGGCAAGCTAACTTATATTGTTCTGTTGGAAGCAGATAAAACACGTTTTTGAAGTTAAATGTTTATATTTAAATGTGATTAAATGTTCCCTTATAACAAATATGGTTATAAACAAAAAAGTATGGTTTAACTAATGAACACTCTAGTTTCTTCAGGCTGCAGCAGTATCAAATCATATATCGTGATTAATATCGATATCGATCAATATCAAAATAATAATCGTGATAATATTTTTTGCAATATCGCCCAGCCCTAGGGATGAGCGATATGACTTTTATCTATTACATCAGTCGGAAACCTCTTGTCCTGGAGCAAGTGTCTTTAGATTATGGTACGCATCAATCAGGCAGAGAGAGGAACCAAAGCTCACTGCTGATCTCCAATCTGTAGCGGGATCGGGAAGAGGAAGCGAGCGGCAACGTGTTGTGTGCTGCTGATGGGATTACACCGCAGCTCACACAATTACCGTCTTGGTAACAAGGAAAACAAGGTACTTCAGTTTCTCTTATAGGATATTATCAGGGTTTTCTTTCTCCCTCACACTCACAAACAGACACACACATAATCACACACACACACACACACACACACACACACACACACACACACACACACACACACACACACACACACAAACAATCTCACACACGCACGCACACACGCACAAACACCAACACATACACACACACACAAACACACACACACACACACACACACACACACACACACACACACACACACACACACACACACACACACACACACACACACACACACACACACATGCAGGCCAACATGCACAGACAGGTCACCGCCACAGGTGAATCATTAGCTACCTGGGATAGACATCACATGGAGGATAGAAACAATGTTATGACCACCAGCAGCTCTTTGTTTTGTGTGAAGGTTCTCCTAAAATGTAACCTCAGTGTAGAACACAGGTACAATATTGTACTGCCACTAAATATCAGGTCGATTATTTGGAATTCTGTCTATTTAATTTAAATATTTTACCCTAATAAATTGTAGGCTATAGTTCGAAATATATCCAAAGAGTCTATCCATAAACATGTGCTCGAGCAGTGGCTCTTGGATTTACCTTCCTGCCCAACATTATGTGAACTCCTGTTGATCTTCAGCAGTTCCATACATTTGATTTCATCTTCAATAAGGACGTAGTTAGGGTCGCACTCAGCAGGGATGGCGTTCGCCTGCTGGGTCAAGAGAAAAGAAAGAGAGGGACAGAGCTTTGTAACGTAGAAGTAACACTGGCTTACATTGGAAGTAAATCAGCGAGTTTATTCTGCTCTAATTCAATCGGTGACCTCTAACCCAAAGACATTGGTTAAAAAATATATGGTTAAGAAAATGTAAAAATAGTAGGCTAATTCTGCAGAAACGATCCACATAACAGGCCAAAAATTGCGCATAATGATAACTCACGTGCAGATGGAGATCCAGAAGAACCGCAAAAAGCGCCAAACCGCGAGGAGTCCGCATCGAGTAATGACATGGACCACTCCCCAAAATGTACATTAGTTCTTCATCAATTTGAAATATCTTCTCAAGATTTAAACGCGCTTTCCCTACACGAGTTGACCTCTGCAGGCTTAAAGACACTTTTGATGACACGAACCTGGGCTGCAGTAAAGTTTAAAGCTGTTTTCAACAAACGTTCAAAGTGCAAGATGCACTTCATTAAATCATTGCTGAATTTGGTCTTATAACAGATACTTTTCAAAAACCCAAAAAGTATTTTGCTGTTGAATCCATCGACGGGCTGCTCGCTGTTCGGACACACATGTGCCTCCTCCGTTCATCCGATAGGCTATAGCTGCTCTAGGGGTCAGCTGCTCTGCTCTGAACAACGACGCATTTTAACTCAACATTTACAAGCAGTTCCTTCTTGTTTGTTTGCCGTATTTGGGACATGTTAATTGCCCTTTCTGATATACAGACGTTTTTTAATTTGCACTTTTATACTGGACTTTGCTTTGCTGCCATTTTCGTATCACTCGTGTAGTCACTGTGTGTGTGTGTGTGTGTGTGTGTGTGTGTGTGTGTGTGTGTGTGTGTGTGTGTGTGTGTGTGTGTGTGTGTGTGTGTGTGTGTGTGTGTGTGTGTGCGCAAGGGTACCTTCAGATTGGTGGCTTCCTCTCTCTCTCTGTATCGTTTGAATTGTTATGTTTTATTGTTTGTACACTTTATTTGGCATTGGCTGAAAGGTAAATCATTGCTGGTTGTTTGGGATAGTCGGTGGGATCTGAAAATAGAACGTAAACAGACGTGTCTGGAGAATGAGGAAGTAGGCTGTCAGCATGAAGAGTCTTCTATCCCTCTTGATTAATGGATGTGTGTGTGTGTGTGTGTGTGTGTGTGTGTGTGTGTGTGTGTGTGTGTGTGTGTGTGTGTGTGTGTGTGTGTGTGTGTGTGTGTGTGCTTGTGTGTGTGTGTGGGGGGGGGGACAGAGAGAGAAATACATACAAACAGAGATAAACAAAGAGCGAGCTAGAGAGAAAACGTTATCATAGCTACCTTTTACAGAGAAACAATATGGCCACATGGAAGCGGATATCTTTTCTGCCTGACAACTTTCGTTGTCGAGGTGAAAGAAGTCTCCTCTGCTAGATCCAAACCCACTTCCTTCAGATGTGTGTGTGGGGGCCAGCATCAGGGTGTTTAGTGTGTCAACACAAGCTGGCTAACTACCATCTGGGCACATCTCATGCTATAAGGTTAGAATGAATGAATAAAACAAGGTATTCATTCATTAGGCTTAAGCTTCTGTTTAAACATATTCTATACTCTAGATCTTGAAGATCAATGGAACTAAGGGTAGGCCTAATTTGCTTAAACAGAAGCTGTTACCCTGGCATTAAAGTTGTTACTTGGTACTCCACTGGGTAGGCTGGTAGACTGATATATCCAGCATACATCATTTTCTAGGGTTGGACACTCCCACTTATGATGTCAATAAAACCAACACAGTCTCACTCTGAGAACATAAAATACCAACTGTTGGCAAGGGCACTATAGTGTCGGCCGTTCGCGGGAAAGGTACCTTTTGGCGTTGTCTGCAGACAAGGAGGGGGTTAAATTCCATAAAATGTAATGCCATCCCCGTCGATGTTTGACGTTCAGAGCCGGTGCTCCAGCAGTCCATTCACTCCTGTATTAACCCGACTACGGCTCTAATAGACGCTGTGAGCATCTTTCTTATTGTATAGATTTTAGATTTCAGATATTTTTCTGTGAAAATGACGGACAAATGGTGTATAGTTTTAATGGCGTATAGTTTTAGTGGCGTATAGTTACGTCATTAAAAGTGTTTATGTTAACATTTTTAGCAAATATGTGCATTTAACTTTCATAATCTTGGCTCGGTGAATGTGAAGGATGTTTGGTTCGATAGTTATGGCGAAGAATATTTCAGGTCTCGAGAGAAATATAATAACATGGTTGCTATGATGGTTGCTATGGACGCTGAAACCAGCAGCTTGCATGCCGTTTAAATCAATCCCTCCAGAAAAATTAGGCGTCTATTTGTGATTGTTGCGGCCAAAAATCCTTGATTATGCGGCACGTTTTCTTAAAAAATTCAATGAAATATGCGGCATATTTATGCAATTTTATGCAATGAAATTGTGGGAACTTGCAAACAATTTCGGGAACGTGCGAAAAATACAGCTTCTCGTTGACGTTCACGTCGCGTAATTATGTCACTTCATAACATTCCCATGGCACCAGGGACCAATGGCTGCCCTTGTGTGAAGTAAACGCAACATTTTTTAACTTTCTGCTAAGATATTGTCCATCGTATATGTGACTTTTTTGCAATGAAAATGCAGGGATTATGAAATCATGCAAGTCCCGCATATTTTGCGTGAAAATCATAAATTAATGCGGTGAAAGTGCGGCATATTTTAAAAAATGCATGAAAAATTAATTAATATGTAGACTTTGGCTGATTATGCGTTGAATTATGCGATCGCATAATCAAGTTTTTCTGGAGGGACTGTTAAATCATGGCTATAAAACCATTGTCTTTGCTGATTATGTTATTTTATGTAGCCGTGAAATGATGTTATTTTATTTAGCAACTTTAAAGAAAACGTATAGCACTGAAGGAACAATAATAATTCACCGCCGGAAGTCGGGAAGGCCCATGCATAGGCCATAAGGTGAACTAGGAAAAAGTGGCTAGAAGGTGATTTTCGTTCCCACGTCTTGGCACTACTTTTTTTTATACCGTTGTGGACATCCTCAAAATATCCTGCAGTTTTTCTTAAGAGCCATAAATGTATTCAAATAAGAATTACAAAAAAACGAAAATCTTATGCAGCAGGTTTGGCTTGTACATTTATTTGCATTCATTTTTTAAAGAAAATCTCTCTCACTAATTGACATTAAATACCTAACATCTGAGACAAGTATTTTTGCATTACTGTCCTTAAATTTCAATTTAGACCATGAAATAGACAAAAAAAATGGAGATAATGCTTCAACTTAAGTGAATAGCAACCTGTACAATTACATATACATGTTACATTTTGCTAAACAATGATGTTTTATGCATTGAAAAGTCAAGTAGTTTCTGTGTTATAAGAGGAAATAAAAAATAAAATAAAATAAAGAACATTGGCCCAAAATGGCTGACATCAATCAAAATATGGAATAATGCCAAAAAATTAACAATACAACAAAAGATGCATTACAGTTCAGAATCTGTACACAAAATGGTATAAATCAATATTTACCTGAACAAAACAAATGTTGATGTCACAGCAGGTCATTCTATTTTTTTTTCTTAACATTGTTAAAGCCATATCTCAAGAATGCTTTGATAAATTCTCCTCAAATAGGCACAACCTCACACTTTATTAGTAGATGAACTGATTCTATGTTGAAGGTCAAGGGCACTGTAGCCTCCCGTTTTGTTTTTATTTTTAGTATTTAACTTAAAAAAAGAATGCTCATTACAAATTTTTCTCAAATTTGGCAAAAACTCACATTTTGATTAGAGAATTAACCGTTTAAGTATTGAAGAAGAAGGTCGCTGTGACTTTGCGTATTCTGCACAAGGGAGATATTGTCCATCTCTTAGTTTTCCCTATCACTATCATCAGAGCCATCTCCCATGTGGTTATATCCTCTGTTTCCATGGAAATATTGGCACAATTTTGGCACGGACACAAATCCATACAGGACAGTCTTGCAGACATACAGGAACATCTTCCCATCTCACATTTGCTCTGCTTGCAGCTGCAGTGGACTACCTTTAACACGCTCTCAGGGGCAGGATTTTTAGTCATCCATGTAACTTTTAACTCCCGATCCTCAACGTGCCATCCATTGCCAATTGGTGAATGGGCAGACATTATACCTTTGAGAAAATGCCTAATTATTGCAGGTAGTTTGCCCTTTGCCGTGTTGGTGCAGGGCGTCACTTGTAGGGGGCATTGAGAGTTCCGGCAAAGCTGATAATGCCATGCAGAATGCTTTATACCTTGCATCGTTACATTTTCTGCAGATGACTGGCCATACAAGTGGCACACATATTTGCACAGCACATCAAATGTAGACTGGTCCCATTCAAAACTGCTTACCAGATGTGTAAATGCAGACAGCTATTCTTCCTTTTTCGCAAACAACAGAAAACTTCTTTCTTTTCCCCTTGCCATGAAAGGCGCTTGTGGAGTCGCAACCTGAGAAGGTATGAATACCAATAAGTGCCAAACACACACTGTTTCCAAGGGCTGTTGACACCTTAGCAAGGTCAATGATTCTTGTCCTGTTGCCAACTCCCGTGAAGAAATACAAGCTACATGGAATATCTCTCTGCAGACTTAAAGCAATTACTGCCACATCAGTATCAGGGCTCTTAATGATGATACAGCAGCTCCCGACCCCCTTTTTCTATTTCCTTTTTTTTTTTTAACTTTTTATCTAGATATTACTTTTTAGAACTTCAACTCTAGGCTTTGTTAATACGTAGGCATAAATCTTGAGTTCAATTATAAATCAATAGGGCTCTTAAACGGTTGTGCAACAACAACAATGTGCCGGACGATCACTGCGACCACCAAACAACAGCAACAAGGGGCCAACGTCTATTCACGAGACGAGCTCCTCCAGCACCAGGATCGACCAGTGGTGTGCCCGAAGGGGATCCCGAGGGAGTTGAGGTTAAGGCGGCGTGGGACCAGAGCAGGAGCCATGGTGAGGAACAAGAAGATGGAGAGGAGGTGGAGATACAAGCCCTGTCTTCCCTCAGTCATCAGGGGGAATGTACGCTCACAGCCCAACAAGACGGACAAACTATCAGCCCTTATTACTATTATTACTATCAGCCCTTATTAGCCCTTGTTAAAAGTAATACATTTATGCATTATGTTATTTACTCATATTAATTTTGACAACCTCTTGGTAGCCTACCCTAGAAAGAACATTTAACTGTGACTGATCCAAAACTAAGGAAATCCTTTACTATGTACAGACTCAGTGAGCACAGCCTCGCCATCGAGAGAGGCCACCACAGAACTGTGGTGGCCTGTGAAGGATATTGGATACATTCAATACATATTGAATATATATATATATACTGGATATATTCAATATCCAGCCAATTTAGCATGCCATATTCATCACCCCTCTCCTATTTCTTGTTTGCAAAGTCTGAGACACTTCAAATTTATTGGGGTTACATCGTTAGGTCACTGGATGTGACTGTATACATTTCAGACGTGTAGTCACACCAGGGGACATTTAGCGGGGGGGGTTGTATTCTGCCAGGCAATTTAGCCTGCCAAAATACACCCCCCCCCCCTCCTATTTCTTGTTTGCAAAGTCTGAGACACTTCAAATTTATTGGGGTTACATTTTCAGGTCAATGGATATGACTCCAGCAATTTCAGACTTAACAGGGGACATTTGGCGGGGGGGGGGGGGGGGGGGTTGTATTCTGGTAGGCAATTTAGCCTGCCTAGTTCGGGCGGACAGAGACAAACAGAGCGGTAAGATGTCGGGTGGTGGACTTGCTGTCTTTGTTAACTCCAAATGGTTCAACCCTGGACATGTTACCACAAAGGAAATCCCGTGCACGCCTGATGTCGAGCTGTTAGCTGTTGGACTGAGCACTTACTATCTGCCCCGTGAGTTCTCGGCAGACATTATTGTTGTTGTTTACACTCCACCATCGGCTGTGGCGGCGCGGGCTTGTGACGTCATTCACTCCACCGTTGCAGACCTGCAAACTCGGCATCCCAACGCTCTCATTATAGTGAATGGGGACTTCAACCCCTCAAAGACACTGACTGACTTCATCCAGTATGTGACATGCAGCACCAGAGGGAATAAGACATTGGACTTACTGTACGCCAATGTTAAGGAGGCATACAGTGTGTTACGACCCCTACTGTGGTGTCCAGGGGGAAGAGGGGAGCAACAATTAATAATAAACCGGGTGTTTAAAGAACGAAAGAGAACAGAAAGATTTATACCAATATACTATTTATTTACCATAAATGAGTCCTATGTTAAGACAGAAACAACCAATAACACTATCCCTCCACTGAGGGAGCAATGCCACGACGAAGAGCACCACGTAGCTCTGACTCGCGACCGTTAGCGACCCCAACTCGGTTCGCCTATCTGGCCCACTGGCCTCGTATGCTTTCATCCCTGCAGCTTTATAGCAATCCACCTGATGCTGAGGGGCTGCAGGTGTGTCTGACCAGTCCGATGGGGAGGCTGGTACCTGGAGCAGTACACAAGACAGCAGAGGAAAAACACACGTAACACAGTGCAACAGCCCTTCCCCCCCTGGGCAAATCAGACCACTGCTTGATACAACTGTCTCCTATAAGCCGCTTGTGAGGAGACAGCCAATCACCACCAGGACTGTGCAGCAGTGGTCTGTGGAGGCTGAGGAGGCCCTGATGGAGTGCTACAGGACAACAGACTGGGAGATGTTTCAGGAAGACTACGGCGACGATATTGAGGGTCTCACTCAATGCGTCACGGATTATATTAAGTTCTGTGAGGAGAGTGTTGTCCCTACCAAGAAGGTTCGCTGCTTCCCCAACAGCAAACCCTGGATCAACAGGGACATCAAAGTCCTGTTGAACCGGAAGAGGAGAGCCTTCATGGCAGGAGACAATAAGGACACACAGAGGGACATACAGAGAGAGCTGAGGAGGGAACTGAGGAGGGCTAAAGACTGCTTCAAGAACAGAATAGAGGGGAAGCTGCAGCAGAACAACCCCCAAGAGGTGTGGGCGGGGGTGAGAACCATCACTGGCATGAAAAATGCTGGAGGATCACAGGAGGGGACAAAAAATACGGGCCGACGAGCTAAACCTGTTTTTTTAACAGATTTGACTCACCAACTGGACTACATCCCCCTCTTGCACTACTCATCTCTCTGCTGCACCACAAGACCCGGGGATGGCAGCTTTTGCACCTCCCCTCCCAGCACCACCCTCTCTCTCTCTCCCTTTCCACACTTACAGGGAGGCTGGACCAATGTCCAGCCCAGAGGGCAGTCATCTCCTCACCACACCCCAAACTATTCCAGTGACCCCAGAAACAACAACCCCAATCATCAACATCAGCTACGTGAGACGGATCAGGACATACAAGGCCAGAAGACCGGACGACATCAGCCCGAGGGTGCTCAAGATCTGTGCGGAGCAGCTGGCAGGAGTGTTCAAGCATCTTTTCGGCCTCAACCTGAGGCTGAAAAAGGCGCCAACACTCTGGAATACATCCTGTGTAGTCCCTGTGCCGAAGAAGGGACGACCCAGTGCTCCAAAAGACCTTTGGCTCTAACGTCACACGTCATGAAAACCTTCGAGAGGATGGTCCTGGAGCACCTCAGGCCCTTGGTGCGTGACTGTTTGGACCCACTGCAGTTTGCGTAACAGACTGACATCGGCGTGGAGGATGCCATCATCTGCCTGCTTCACAGAGCTTACACACACTTGGAGAGGCCGCAGAGTATGGTGAGGATCATGTTCTTCGACTTCTCCAGTGCTTTCGACATCGTCCAGCCGGACCGGCTGGCGGAGAAGCTCCAAGTGATGCAGGTGACATGGTGGCATGGATTACAAACTACCTCACGGACAGGCCTCAGTATGTCAGGCTGCGACACTGCATGTCAGACGTGGTGACAAGCAACACCGGCACAAGTTTTCTGACGATTCCTCCATTGTCGGATGCATCACAGACAATAGGGAGGAGGAGTACAGGGAACTAGTTGAGAACTTTATGGGATGGTGTGACGGGAACCACCTTCAGATCAAAACCGGGAAAACCATGGAGCTGGTGGTGGACTTCCGGCGCAGAAAGAGCACCCTGTTGCAGCATTTTTCGAAGAAAATAGTCCAATCCCGGGTTGCTTTTAACTCACTTTATTTGTTATAAAGTAGGCATGTTTCGGTATGGTAAATTATGAAGCTTAAGGGAGGGAATTGTATCTAACGCGTGGAGAGGAAAATACCGTGATCTACTTCAAGCCCCCGGGCTTAGGCCCGGTGGCTCTCTGCCGTCTACCTATTGATCTCTGGCCTCTTCACTTGACGTCCTCCGATAGAGGACGTCAAGTGGGCATGGCCTATGCAGTGGGCGTGGCCGGGGTGACGTAATGGCCTCGGCTTCTTCACCTATCTAAAGGTGCTGCCTTCTGTGGAGGGAGCAGCCTTCAATAAGGTCTTGCTCCCCTTGTGGCTATGTGAGGGTAATGCAGTTTCTTAAAATACTTAACAACCCCAATACCTGTTTCCATAAACGGGGAGGAGGTGGAGATGGTGGACACCTAAAAGTTCCTTAGGGTGCATCTGAACAATAAACTGGACTGGTCAGACAACACTGAGGCCCTCTACAGGAAGGGACAGAGTAGGCTGTTCTTCCTGAGGAGGCTCACTGTTTTCGCACTTCTCTTTTCCCACTGTACTGCTGGTCACCTGTGCATTTCTCCCAAGGGGGATTAATAAATGACTATCTTATCTTATCTGATCTTATCAGGGCTCTTAATGATGACTGTTTCATGTTCCTATGCAGCATAATGTGCATGTAGGAACACCCTTGTGTCGCATAATTCCTCATGTTCATATTGAATATCCTTAACAGCACTTACAGTTTGTGAACTATCTGTTACCTTCAAGCAGTGACACAGTTCTCCATGTGCTATGTACACAGTCAAGTCCTTTCCCACAACAGTTAGATCAGCATCTTTCCACACATCGAAGAGGAATTCAGCCAGTACTGCTTTGTTTGTTCCATCTGATAGAAACTTTTTCCATTGGGTTGGTGTCTTCTGGTCCCTTCCATAAATGTGCACCCGTTGTGTGCCACCAACAGCTCTACGTGACCGTTCTACATTTTTAAAGCTCATTTCAGGATACCGGTCTATCACAAAGTCTACCCTTTCACACTTGTACTGCAGAGCAAGATTGACTAAGTACTGTAGTATGGTCTCAGCAAGCTCTCCAAAGATGGATGGTCTGGACTGAAGGGCTTGTATGGCCGCGCTGCCATCAAACTTTTTATCGATTTAATCAACTAGGCAGTCCCCACATTTAGCCTCTAATAAATCCATGAGAGCTGATTTGTTTGTTTTGGCAATTGAACCATCCGTACTGGCAAGAGGATAGGAAACCGTTCCAAGGGAGTAGGATACAATTTCCCTAAGGTCAATTTTTCTACTCTGACCTATTATGAGCAGTCTGGGGAACAGCTTCTTGTCAGTCCGTAAAATCACATCCTTGCCCGCTGCAGATTTCTTCTTCTTCTTTGCCTGGTCACTAAAGGTTTTCAGTTTTAGTGCCTTGATGGGAGCGAATACTGTACGTCGACAGATCTTGACAAAAGTCGCTGGTCCATAAACTCTTTGACAGCTTTTTCCCCCTTGTCTGGAGCTGCCAGCAAATCCTTCTTGATTTCTTCAACTGCTACTGCCCCAGAGCTAAGACACACAATACCATCGTGGTGTGTGTCAAAAGGGTTCAGCATGGAATCTAGGGTGGAACTTATTCTAGTCACAGCCTTTTCATCAGCATGAATCCGTGTGCTGTCAAGGTCTTTTCGTTTCTGTTTTTCAGGAGATTTTTCTGCCGTTGACTCACATTGTCTTGTTATAGCAGCCTTTTCATGTTGGGATAATATCCAGCGATAAACTGCAGCTCGATTCTGAGTTATCCCAGTCCAACCATCTTTTGTCTTGGAATCTCGGTTGCATGTTTGCTCAATAGCCTGGTCACAGGCAATCGAAGCAAATCCATGTTAGTTTGTGGTTATTTTATTTAACAACTTTAAAAACACGTTGAGCCCTGAAGTTAAAAATAATTAGACCACCATGGGAGCTATGAGATCGTAAAAATTGAATCGGTTTCAATGGAGAGAAAGTAATTATTTTCTGGTCCCTGTCTATATATGCCCTCGATTACACATATGTTGATTATGGATTTATGATAATCTTTCATGCCAAGCGTTTGACCACACTCCCTCGACTGGCGTGGACAAGACCGACAGTCTCCCCATCGGCATAACTGCAAATCTACACATGCCCCGACTTATAATGGTTTTCACCTCTTTCGATGCTGTTATCCTCCCCTTGGAAGAAAGTGGAGCAGAGAGATTGCCATGTCTGTACCAGAGTGGTGGTGACGTACATCATTCGCGTCGAGAGCAGGGAAGAGCTGGGAAATAAGAAACATATTCTCATTTGCCTCGTTTGTTCTCAGACTCGACTCCTCCCAGACCAGTCGCTGAATCGCAGTTCGCTCACTGACTGTGAGTGGTGAAGAGGGAAGAGGCTTAGTGTCCGAGCGTACGATAATACGATTCGATATCAGTGAAATGTAAATGCATGCTGTCTTTGTACTTTCTGTGTCATGCCAGATTAATCAAATATTTGAATGTCTCGTCAATCTGTCTTGTTCTTTCATGGTTCGTTCTCCATTGCTAAATCAAGTCTATTATCTTGCTGATATGTTAAACATCCAATAATCAACCACACCCCCCCCCCATCCCGCTGCGTTCGGTTAAAGTTGTAATGTTGATTGATGACCGACTTCCACGATCGTTTGAGAATGAAAACGAGGGAGGAGCTGAGTCTGACTGACTCAGCTGAGAACCGTGCATTCAATGATTCGATTCACCGCTACCGAAAACTCGACTGAACAAACAAACAAACAAACGATTCTGAACGATTCTTCTTGGCGAACTGACAGAAGCGAACTGAGTCAAGGAAAATAATCATTGAATCCATCCCTAGCAAGGAGCAGAGGGGGCTGCAACCACTTTAGCAACCATGAGAGTAGGCCCATTGAAAAGAAAAGGCAAAAGAAAAGGAAGGCATGTCACAGGTTTAAAGCCGTTATTGTATTTAATTATTTAAATATTAAAATGTATATAATAGGCTATATCTATAAATATACACTTATTTAGTTATAATATTAGAAGTAGACCAGAGCTTTCATTCAATTATCGTTATAACAGGATCTGTATCTGACCATTGACCATCCATTCGGAAATGCTATGAATGAAATTCATATTGACGTATGGCACTATATTTCTATTCTCGCACACCCATCATCATTGGTGGTGGTTAGTGAGGTCCCCCCTTCACTTTGGGCGTCTTTGAGTGTTATTAATTATTATTATTCTTCATGTTTAACCTCTGTTTTCCTTTTATTCCTAGTCTGTTTTACATAGTTTTGAATGATGACTATATGCTCTGTAAGGTGACCTTGGGTGTCTTGAAAGGCGCCTCTAAATTAAATGTATTATTATTATTATTATTATCTTGAGGGGACGCAAAATATTTAGTTTAGTACTGAGTAACGGCATTCAAAAACCCAATATACATTAATTGGCTTTTTCCCGTTACAGCATTTATTTCACTAGCATTAAGTGTTTCCTTCAGTTATAGCAATTGTCAATATTATACTGTAGCAGGTTAAGGAGCTCGGGGAGACCAGTTTCCTTCGTCTCTTTGTTGGGAACTCGTTTATTTCGTAAAGCAAACAAAAGACATGGGGACCTCGGGTTGGGGATCCCCCGCCTCCCCTGAACCCTGAGCAGCGTTGGCCGCCCCCGCCTCGGCGCAGAACACAGCACACGACTTATATGTCCCTACCGGTCGTGCCCGCACCCCCATAGTCCCCCTAACAGCCTGTGGAAACCCAGCCCAATCCAACCCAAGAATCAGGGGATGCGTGAGGCTCGAACTAACCGCCGCCTTAACACTATGCTTTTCCCCCCCACAACGAATTTTCGATAGGGACCAAAGGATACTCGTGCACATCCCCGTGTATACACCTCACCACAACGCTCGACGCCTCCACCATGCCTCGGACTGCACCAGACGCTGGTGGATCATGGTCTGCATGCAGCCTGAGTCCAACAGCGCCTGGTGCGAACCCCGCTGTATCCTCACTGGGATACGGTACGCCTCACCGGGACCGTGGTGAGGAGACGGGGCACCGATGGCGCGGACGACCTGACCCACCTCCATCATAGGGCATTCCCGCCGGAATGGCCAGGCCGCCTGCACCGCCAGCACCCCTCCCCTGCCGTCTGAGCGCCCGTCTGTGGAGTGGGGGGGGAAGCAACTCATGTGCCCGCTCTGGACCGGGCCCCCCCCCTCTCGCCCTTGGTGCCGGTGTTGGTCTGTCCCGCCGCGGGGCCGCCGCACCGGCCCGTGGGCCTGCTACCGGCGGTCGCTGGCTCGGCGATGGTGGAGGCTCTCTCATGTGGCTCTCTGCTAGGACGACTGCAGCGGAGAGACTCTCGGGCCGGTGATATCGGACCCAGGCGGATGTCCTCACCGGCAGCCTCTCCAGAAATCTCTCCATGGCGACCTGCTCCACCACCTCCTCCGCTGTATTCCGGTCTGGAACCAGCCATCTCCTGGCCTGGTCCCTTAGCTGTTGGGCGAAGGCGAAGGGCCGGTCCCCCTCGCCGAAGGCCAGCGCCCGGAACCGCCGCCGATGTTCCTCCGGGTACAGGCCCAGCCGATCCTGGATGGCTCGGGTGATGGCGTCATAGTCCCGCTGAGCCCCGACCGGCAGACTGTGGGCGGCTAGCTGCGCCTCGCCCGTCAGGAGCGGTAGGAGACGGTGCGCCCACTCCTGGCGAGACCACCCCGAGACCTCGGCCACCCCCTCGGACACCGTGGCCAAGGTGTGTGTGCCAACGCATCTACCCCGAACGGGGGGAGATCCCGAGGGCTGAGGGAGAACCACCACCAGCAGTGCGTGTTCTCCCTGGACGCGAAGAGGTCCACCATGAGCCCAAAGCCAGAGCTCGACCGCCTTTCGTTGGAGAGCAGGGGAGCGGACTCCCCCCTGTCTGTTGATGTACGCTGCCGCGACACGCTGTCTGTCCTGATCCGAACATGGCGGCCGCGCACCAGGTGAAAGAAATGCAACAGCACTTTTCTCACAGCGTCGAGCTCCAACACATTTATGTGTGCTGCAGGTGGCGGGCGCCACTCGTCTCCGACCGAGTGAGAGAGGCACGTTCCTCCCCAACCCGTCAACGAGGCGTCCGTGAAGACCACTACGTAGGACGCCACCCTGCCCAAGGGAACACCCCTGAGAAGGGCGGAGGGTCTTTTCCAATATTCCAGGTCTGGCGACACCGAACGGGAAACGAGGAGCACCCTGAGCTTGTGTCGCCTGGGGTCCAACCGTTGGCGAGCAAACCACCGCTGGAGTCTGCACATAAAAAGCAGACCCAGGGGGACCACGGGGTGGGCAGCTGCCATCAGCCCTAACAGGCGCATGGTGGACAGTGCGGTCACGTTTCTGCGAACGCGAAAACGGGAGAGCGCCGACACGATGGCGTCTCGCCGAGGAGGCGAAAGCATCGCAGTCATGACGGCGGAGTCTAGGCAAAGCCCCAAGTAGACTGTCTGCCGGCTGGGGAGCGGGGAGCTCTTCTCCCAGTTGATGGCAAAACCCAGGAAGGAGAGATGGTTTATCACCAACATGGTGTCCCTTCTCGCGGTCTCTTCTGAGTTGCGCAGAATAAGCAGGTCGTCTAGGTAGAAGAGAATCCTCTTTCCCTGACGCCTGAGCGGTTCCAACGCCGTCTCCACACACTTTGAGAAGGTGCGCGGAGCCAGGGAGTAGCCGAATGGCAGACACTGGTACTCGTACGCCATCCCCATAAAGGCAAAGTGGAGAAACTTCCTGTGTGCTTGCCGAACAGGGACGTGGAAGTAACCATCCTTGAGATCCAGGGATGTGAACCAATCGCCCTCTCTCACACACCGGAACAACGCTCCGACAGTGAGCATTCTGAACTTCCTCGTGGCAACGAATTTGTTGAACACGCGAAGATCCAGAATAGGTCTCTTTTCCCCTGACTTCTTGGAAACAAGGAAGTAGCGGGAATAAAACCCTAGGTGAGACTCGTGGGGGGGAACGACAGTGATCGCCCCCTTCACCAAGAGACGTGGCACCTCTGCTGCCAGAGCCGTTTTCGCAGCCGGGTCCCGTAGCGTAGTCTCCACCAACCCCATAAAAGGTGGGGGACGACGCTTGAACTGTATGGGATGGCCCCATCTCAACGTGGTGTCCAACCACGATGGCAGAACGCACCGCTCTTGCCAACGAGCATAGCGGTCGGAGAGAGGGCGAGCCGACAGCCGAGGAAAACCGTCCAGGAATAACCTGTATTCCTCGGCCCCTACCGCCTCCACACTGCGTGTGAGGCAAGGGGGGCTTCCCATGAAAGGGCGAGCGTAGGAGACGGGGGGGGCTTCGCATGAAAGGGCTCAGCGAGCGTAGGAGACTAACCAGAACCAGCCGCTGTAAAAACAACGAGCTGTCTAGACGACGCGCTCATGCCCGCTGAACAGGGAGCGAGCCGTCCGGCCGCCGCACCTGTGCGCATGCCCTGTCCGCAGGCTGTAGCCACAGCACGCGGACCCGTCTCCTCACCTCCCACAAACTGTTGAAGGGAGGTAGAGGGGATAATGTGGGGAACCAGGAGACCGGTACAAGCGGCCGTAACCACGGGCTAGTGCAACGAGTCTCTGATCCGTCCACGAGGCTCCAAGGGACGCCGCTTCTTAGAAGCAGGTGAACCAGAGGCCATGTGAACACGCCGTCCGACCGCCACCGGGCTGAGGGGGGGAAAGAGGCAACATGGAGGAACGCACCACAAGCGTAGGACGCAGGTGGCCTAAGGAATATCGCTCTTTAGGTACCATGCACTGCCGTTCGGCCTTTACTTTTTTCTTTAATAGGGAAAGAAAAAGTAGGAGCAAGCTTCCGGAACTTCCCGGTCCTTGGCGCTGCTTTCCCCGTCTGCGGCGGCGGCTGCTGCTGCTGCTGCTGCGGCACCAGGGCTGGAGTCGGAGGCGGCCCCCTGGAACGCTCGGACCGGCCTGGACCCCGCTTCCTCCTGGCCCGCTGGTGGGAGGAGCCCGTGAGAATCGCCCCGAACCGGGAACGATTCTCACGGACGGACTGCTGGTGCGTGAGCACCTCGGAGAACCGGGGACCAAATAGGCCATCCGGGGCTAGTGGACCCTGGACAAGGCTGGCCCGCTCTTGTTCCGGCACCGCAGTGTGGGAGAGCCATATGACCCTTTGAATCATGGTAGCCCACGCCATATGCCGGCCGAAACGGCTATCGGCTGGCATAGCTGGAGGATGGCGCTGGAAAAGCGGGAAACCGCCTGCCATCTCGCGTCTTCCTCCGGGCCGTAGGCCTCCCTGTCAGCCGACAAGGAGACCATGGCAGAGGAGAGCAGGGCGATGTTGTTGACCGCCGCCGCGGATTGAGAGGCACAAACGAACACGCTGTCCGTTAGGCCGACAATCTGCTTCTGGAGGCAGTCGGGGGGCAGCGGCTTTTCGTCAGGGCGCCATCCGGCGCCCGGACAGAGAAGCGCTGCCAGGGGAGGCCCACCCCTCCAAGTTGGTGAAATCCGTGTAGGATTTCACCGTAGCCTTCAGGGTCGAAGGGTCCCCACCTGCAGCAGTAAACAAGTGCTGCACAGGCGGGAACAAGGGGCACTGGGTAACCCGCCGGGAAGAAGATGGGGTGCGAAAGCACTCGCCCTGCATATCGTCAGATACGGGGGCGAGAGGCAGGGCCGGCATGGGAATCCCCTTGATGGCCGCGGCCTCACCCATGATCTCCCCGAAGAGATCAGCCATCCGGCCCAGTCTCTCGTGTTGTACGACGGTGGCGGTTGTAACCCGGGAGCGGGAAAAACCGGACGCCGAGTCGCCAAAGACGTCGTCCATGGAGGCGTCGGCGTCGATGATGCCATCGTCGTCGTCAGGGCCGGCCCTGAACAGGTTGATGGCGTCAGCCAGGTCCACCGCAGGGGAAAAGAAGAGATGCCTGGAGAGGAACCCCTCTTCAGGCAGCTCCCGGCAGGCGACACAGGAGACGGGGGCCGTCATAGCATCCGCGGCGTGGTCGGCGCCGAGGCACCGAAAGCACGCCAAGTGCCCGTCAGCCTGTGCCCGTCAGCCTAGTTCTCAATTCTCGCTGATAAGCACAAGTGCTGAAAGAAAAGGGAGGATGAGCGACGGTATACACCGCGTTACATAGACACGATACCGTGGGAAATGTGGGCGGTGCCCACGCTGATTGGTGCATAGTTTGAATTTTCAGCACGCGGGAGCGCGCGCACGGGACAAGCCCATAAGGCGAAGCCTAGACGGCGTAGCCTACATGAAATAGAACAATTATGATTTTACTGATTTGACGGAACTAATGCAACGCAACATTCTACACGGGTAAATTAGAGGGGCACACCCAGTGTTCGAATTACGGGGGGTACCGGGGGGGTCTGACGGTCCCGATTGTGACTTGATACCCCCCAAATGGCATTAAAATGAAACTTTGGGGGGTACCGAGAATAATATATTTATTCTTCAAATTGCGTGTTTAAAAGTGTCTTCTTATTTCTTAAATGTGTTCGATGTTTACTATGAGTAATATACTGACATTAAAATTCAAACACCCCTTGAATGGACTGTACCATTAACACGTCTTCAGCGGTCTTTCAACGTCTTCTCTATGGCTTGACCTCAACTTGAACTCGTCGTCTGACTTTAACTTAAACTTGACGCGCTCACTACTTCAAGAACACCGCCGAACAGGACACTGATGGACCGAAATGTCTAAGCTGTGAGGGGATCCACATATCTATTCATTGTTTGTCGGGGCTGTGTAATGATTCATACGTCCGGTCCATCCCAACAAAAAAGTTTTTCCGCGAGCCAGAAGTCGCATTCGTACGGAAGCGTATTAGGGCCAGGTATAAGGGGGAAAAATATTAATTGGCAATTCGAGAATAAAGTCGACATGTCTAGAATAAAGTCAACATGTCGAGAATAAAGTCAACATGTCGAGAATAAAGTCGAAATGTCGAGAATAAACTCAACTCCTCTGGTCCATCATCACGTTAGCAACTGACCGCCCTACCAATGTGTCTTTGGCGTACAGTTTCTGAAGTGGTGCAACCTGTATGTCTATGGGTGCAACTACCTGATAGCTATATCATATCTATAACGTAAAGCCTAATCTTTCATGCTTAACGTTACCAACCTAGTGGAATTCAACTCATAAACCTAGTCAGAAACTATTTTTGGATAGCTAGCTAACTACACTTGTCTTAGATGCTATTAAAGACAGTGCTCTGTTTCTACCTTGATTGTCATAACGTTATTCAGCTATTAGGCTACTTAACTTGCGCTTACAGTTCTGCATGTTGATTCTTGTGTGAAATAGTATTTATTGTTACACTAGGCTCTATTGCTTGTAGCATCTCCTTTGTACGTCGCTTTGGACAAAAGCGTCTGCTAAATGACTTAATGTAAAAAACACCACAATAGGGATAGCACTACCGTATATTTATAACCTAGTTTCCTATGTACGGAGCCGCTTAAAAAAATGTGACGTCAACACCATCCGTTTCAAAATGCTGACCCCCCCGAAGCTGGAGTGATAATTCGAACACTGGGCACACCCAAACATTGTGGCGCTGCTGCTCAGTGAATGAGAGCTCAGCAACTACTCTTGGAGAAAGGAGCCACGATTTCTCGAAGGTAAGAGTCGAAGGTAAGCAAAACGATTTTAATTCTGCCACTGACTTATTGTTCTTGCACATAATGCCCTGTTTACACCTACCCGATAGTGGGCCCCGATGGTGCCCGATGGCTAAATCAGCAGCTATCGTTATAACATCGGCAAATAGCGTGGTTGCATCGGGAAACACCGTTACTCTTCCCGGGAACATCGTTAGACAACGGGAAGAAACGGGAAGAAATGCTCAATGATCGGGCAACAACGGGCAACATCGGCAAAGAACGAACATGTTTGTTAATTTTGGGTCTATCGGGGTAGAATCGGTTACCAGGTGTTGCTATGGGCTAATCGGCTATAATCGGGAATAGAACGGGAGTATAACGTAAGACATCGCAAATCGTTCGGGAATTTTCCTGGGCACATCGGCTATATTCGTTAATCTTCCGCGCTTTATCGTGTTTTATCGTCTTTATATCGGCAACCTCAACACACGAAAGACCCTCGAGAACCCTAGACAAATAACGATTGTGAGTGACCAGATTGTGTTAAGGAAGACCCTCAATCTGCCACTTGTGTATAAATAGGGGGTGATGGATGGATGTCCTACTTTTATAATTACAGGGTACTTCGCCCATTTAGAACCGGCGTTCTATTATTATAAAATCGCTATTGTAATATAAATAAATATATAAATAAATATCAGTCTAAACCAGTCTCCCCTTTGCCTTCTCCCGAAATGACGCCAAACGCACTTCGGGTGTCTTCCCTGGCATACATCGTTATGTTATCGTTATAACCAGTAGTCGAGTTGAGGGGGGATGGGGGGGGATGGCATCCCCCTTAGGTATTAAAATGGTCAAAACCATCCCCCTTATGAAATGGCCAACCCCCCCTTCCCATCCCATGTTATTTGATCAATTAATGTTGAAATATTGCCACTATTTAATTTTCAACATTCTACATTTTATATGTGCACGTCACGTGCCCCTCATCCACAGTATTTTAGCCGCTAAAATACTGTGGACGAGGGGCTCGTGCACATATGTCACGTCAGTCATGGTCAGTGATAGCAGTGCAGCATGTGATTTCAGCAACATGGCCAACAATAAGCGACAAGGACAGCTTGATCTGAGATCTGAGCTTGATCTTGATCTGAGCTTGAAACTTTGAGGCTATCTGATTACAGCCTATAAGCCTAATTTACAATACAACCAAACAAACAATTCTGAGGTATAAAACAATTGTGGGGATGTCAATGGTTTTATATAGGACTAGCCTAGTCATGTCTAAACTTAAATCACCGCCTGAATTTTATTACATTATTCTATAAAACAGTTCAAACAGATATAGTTTGGAGCTTACGGTTTTTTTCTTGTTTACTAGCCTTACGCCAGGCAGCTAGCTGCTAGTAGCCAACGTCACGTTAGACTTTTCATACATTCATAAAGTTAATGTCAGATTTGATTTCTTCAAACTGCGTTCGCATCCGTGTAGCACGCGCGACAGAGAGGGAGAGGGACCTAGAGACTGTGCGTGTGAGGCAGTGTGCGTGTGTGCTTCAGGAGCATCCTGATTGGCCGGTTTCGGTAAATCAACCAATCAATTTTCAGTGTGGGTGGGCTTTTATAATAATAATAATTATCTTTGTGCTTAAACAATATCAAAATATAAGTCACCATTTTAGGATTTTTGTTTTTAATCTTCGGGGGGGGGGGGGGGGCATGCCCCCGGACCCCCCTAGCAGGATCCACCATCCCCCCTGGCTTTTTTTTTACAACTTGACCACTGGTTATAACATCGGGTATGTGTAAATGCTACCCCGATAAATTGACCCGATCATACATTTTTAGCCTGATGTCACCCGAATCACCCCGACTTCCACATCGGTGGTCCATCGGCCATTAGCGGCCATTAGCGGGATGGTGTAAACGGGGCATAACCGTGTTACTGTAGTTCCTCACACTGATGATGAAATTAGGTTGGTAAATGTCTAGTCTCGATATATTTAGAAACTTAATCATATCTAAGCAAACTCACTGAAGCAGAAGTGAGTATCCAATCGTCAGTATCCTTGATAGGTCTATTTTTTTGGGGGGTAAGCCACTATCATGAAATGAGGAAAGAACAGTAGAACAGTGAAGTTTTCTAAAAGGGAAGAACACAGTTTCTCCACACTGAAACTGATAAATATAGAAATACTTTGTTGTAATCTGGAGTTTTTGTTCCCCATTGACACACTGTATTTGTACCCTGTACTGTATTTTTTATTTTTCATTTTTAAGATAGATTCACAGAAAAATACAGACTGATGAAGTTATAAACTCATGTACAAATTAAATGTTTGATGATTTTAAAGTAAAATGAAGTTTATAATTATAATCTTTAAATATCATTTTTTGCCTTTTTTTTGTGCCCCTCTGGTAAAACACTGGCCCCTCCTTGGCCCCCCTAGAATTTTTTTTCAAGAACCGGCACTGCCAACAGCAATACGGAGGGGGTAAAAAAAAGAAAGGAGGTAAAAAAAAGAAAGAAAAAAAGAAACGTTTGGAGGGGGGGCCGCTGGGGGGTTCAAGCTCAGTTTTACAGGGGCACTGGCCCCTGCTGCCCCCACCTAGAACCGCGCCTGCACTCAAACCTGGTGGCATAATATCACCCCTGTAAAAACATGTCTCCAAATTGTTATCTTAATACAGCTATTTGAGCTATTGGATTTTTGGAGTTGGGCAGCAAAAAAAAAAATGCCAACATATTTCTTCAAAGTCTCCAGTTCTGATCAGCTGACAATGGTCATCCGTTATAGTGTCTCATCTATCCTGTCTCTTACACTATGTAACATAGTGTTTATTAAATTGTAATTATGTTCTCAATATAATAATGCAGTATCCAATAGCTCCGATATGCTTCTTTATTACTTTGAAGTACTAAACCAGGAATGGCAACCTGTGAATTAAGTATACATAGTATCTACACATTATACCGCTTATTACATTTTATTTGTTACCATTACCACCATCTGTTACCAAACTCAGCCTTTAACCCATCTTAAAAATCGCTGTATTCCCAAAAATATAAAATGTATTCTGAAATGTATCCATAGTGGCCTGGTAGTAGGCAAGTAAGTTTTTTTCGGGTAGGCTTCAGATTAGCTGACGTCGCTTAGCAACCGAATACGCTGGGGTTGATAAAATTACCGGACTACTACTACGAAAGAAATCAGTCAATTATGCTTAGCAACGATCAATTATGCAAAAACATTTGAACGCCGAACGTTGGGAAGGCCCATCCAAGTGAAGGGAGCATTCTACAGCATTAAGAAGAGCTGTGTTATAATGTAATTAAGACAGATTTGGCAATAATGCTCAAGCCTATAGAAAAAAATATATTTAATTGCATTCCAATACTACCATGACAAAACATCTCATTAGATAAGCTTCACATTTGCTCAGGGGTTGGGTCACTGATTTGGTCCAGATTCGATGGAATTTCTGATTCGATTCGCTTCAATATGGATTCAGATAGGGATATTTCAGTTGTAATACCAATATGCCTTGATATGCAATAGATTATCATATAACTAATGCTGTTAATTGTACAAGGAACCCTCTAACCCGCATTATTGAAGAAATTAATGGTTACATAAAAAATCAGGCTATCATTACATCGTAGGCTATTTGTATCTGTACAGAAGTCAATATTGTAACGAGGACATGACATAATCCGAACCCTGGGATAGAGAGAGAATCCCATATATGAATAAGTACTTATTTATACACTAATTAAAATATACTTTTGAAATCATATTCAATTTCTGCCACTCAGTTCCGTTAGATATCACTCAATTCTAAACACTACACCTTGAATGTTGAGTGTTTCATTTGTCCAGTAGTGTCTTTAATTTATCTTAAATCGTATTTTCAAGATGATACCCTCAAGCTGTTCTTGATTGGATTTAAATTATTGGTTTTTATATTCATATGGTATCCCAATAGCTACATTTGATCTACTATATATATATATTGTAGCGGGCCAGTGGGTGTGGGGTTTCCACGCTACCAAGTTGAGTAGATAAATGACAACACACAGCAGTTCCAGTGCAGAATGGTTTATTTACCGAGTAAATGAAAACCAGGGTGGGAAAGGGACATCCACCTCCTTTATGCTATCGTCCGTCAAACACCTTCCACCTGTCTCTCTCTCTCTGGGCATTCCGTGCTTCCAGGCGATCACACAGATCCTGCCTGTCCTTACCTAGCCCTAGCTCCTCTTCCAACTCCAACCTCCCCACATGTCTGTTGGCTAGCCCTCTTAAGCTAGAGCACCCCTGCCTAACGATCCCCAGGCTTGCCTCGTTAGAGGGAGGAAGACCATATATGGCTTGGGGGTGGAGCCAGCAGGTTGCCAGACCTACCACTCCCCTTCCTCCCTGGCGTCTGCCACAATATATATATATATATATATATATATATATATATATATATATATATATATACTTTTTTTTTACTCAAAATAGTTTACCCTTGAATAAAAATGGAAATCTCATTCTTAATCCTCTTACCTAAAAATTAGAAGTCAGTATCCTGTTGAAACTGGTGAAAGGCACATCTCAGAAGCTGTTCTAATAGAGGGCCATATTATGCTACAGACCATCCATCCACCAGAGGGCGGCTCCTGCTTTGTAAACTAATGTCACCCGAACGTCCATCAAGTTTTGTGCAACTTTCTGTGGCATTGTTATGCCATTAAGCCCCATATGATGTGGGACATTGGTTATTACATTACTGCAATCCAACCCAATTATTTAACAAACTCACTGACCATAGTAGATGAACAAAGAGTCATGCCATCAGGTAAAGCCATAATGTATGTATATATATTAATCATGGACGGCTTAAATGCATAGCCCTTTCCAACTTAGCATTGCAGTTTGCATTGTACAGCTGCATTGTAACTTTAATTTCCAAAGGTGGACTGGGAGGCTGCGCTGGTGCTTTGTGTTCTTCCTGCACACTGACACAGGTACTTTAGTGGTCCAAAGACAGCTTGGTGGTGCCTCTTTCCGCCTGGTCTATTCTGAGCAGCTGCCCCTCCTGAGGCCAGTTATTCCTGCTGACTAACTGCTCCGAGCTCTACTCAAGGAGCCACCATAGTTACCATATAGTTTGCTGTAGTCCTTGTAGCTTGTCACAAAGAAGTATCCAACGCGTTCATTATGTATGTACAGGTACCTGTGTGTATATTTGCCTGTGTACTTGTATACTTGTATGTGTGTGTGTATGTGTGTGTGTCTCTGTTGCTGTGTATGTGTGGAAGTTGGACAGAGACAGTGGTCTTCAGTAGTGTGTGTGCGTGCGTGCGTGCGTGCGTGCGTGCGTGTGTGTTCCAGCGGTGGGGCGTTTGACATACTTTATTAGCCCTTAAAGTAGTAAAAAGGAGTATTTCCAGAGGGGATTTTGTGGGATGGTCCTTTAAATCGCAAATCTGATGCGAGCCATCCTCTTTCTCTGATTGATCGGTTTTCAGGTGCAGATCGAGTTGAGGGCGCAGCTCCAAGAGGCACCAACGACAGTCTTCTGTTGTCATAACAAAATAAAAGCCCCTTTCCAAACAAAGATGTATTTATTGCGCATGTTATTCACCGCTTGAAACTTAAAACTGTTCAACATCATCATAAAATCACCACACATTATGGCAATGAGCCAGGAGTCAAAGCTGTATACTGTAGACGGAAAGTTACTGTTGCGAAAAAGACATTCTTATAATCCAAGCAGAAGACCTGCATTCCACTCTCCGACGCGTGGATATGTTTGCAAAATAATATCAATATATGGCTCTTATAAAAATAATTTCAACAATACATTCACATAGTTAGGATACTAGTACCAGTAATCCCTGGTTTACACTGATTACAATTGTATACTTGTACAATATATTTCATGTCCTTCAACTCTGAGTATAAAACCATTTAAAATATACTTTATACTTGAGCTCTTGTATAAAACCAAGTGTTCCTATACTTGAAAAAAAGAGTCCATCCACCAGCAGCTGTCTTTGTACCCGAGTTGATTCAGTAGAGCTCTGTTCCTCTGTGTTCCCGGGCTCCTACACCCCGTTGGAGCACTGGTCGGCCTGTAGCTGGACCAGCTTCTCCAGGTCTTTGCGGACGTCGGGGAAGCCGACCAGGGCCTGCTGGAAGCCCTGCCAGGACAGAGAGAAGCACTGGCAGTCGGTCAACGCCCGCGCTGTGGCCAGATGCTTTCCCTTGGTCAGCACACAGATCTCTGCTGGGAACCAATCAAAACACGGACACATCAACTGGGAATGCTTAATCTTAAATCACCACGCCGACCACGGCCCAGTTCATTTGGGACCTTGCTGCTGTACAAGGTTGTGTAGCCTGATGAAGAGCAATTTGCTTCTAATCCGTCCAATCCTTAATCTTTACATTTTCAAAAGCCCCTTAAATTGGGAAAGCGTGTTGTAATCAATTAAAACATTAGCTTTTGAGTCGTTTGGGTTTGGGTTACTTTTGGGTGACAGACCTCTTATTTTCTAGGGGGACTGCATACTTCTTGCTTAAGAGTTGAGGTGTCCATCAGCACACATAATTCCTCAGACTGAGCTGATTGTTGCCATGAATGACTGTGAAGATATGAATGTGTGTGAGGTATAACATAAAAATGTTCTCCTCGTAACCATAGTGACCAATAAACAAACCTAGACACAGAGGTGCACTGTTGTAGTGAATACCACCATTCTGTTGTAGTGAATACAACTATTGCGTTGTACTATGGTGACCATATTTCAGAAATGAAAGAAGAAGATATTTGTAGGTTGGCGGTCCGTAGCTGATGTTATTATATTTGATGGGACAGTTTTACATTAAACCTATTCTTGTCATTGTCAATGATGTAGTAAAACATTGGGTAGTAGGCCTACATGCCCAAAATTTTACTATGATGTTTCTATAGCTATGGTAAACCAGCCAAACACAATCCAAATCGGGCAACTTGTATAAGGAATTATTCTATATTGTATTGATAGGCCATTGTTTATGATTGTTCATGTCTGCTTATGGTTTAGAGTCAATAGATAGACCCCAGTGCATAAAAATTGCATTCACAGCCAATCAGATTCACAGCCATGAAATTAATGACCAACTGCCTATAAAATGTATTTGCATGAGCTTACTTGAACCCTTGCTATTTAAAGATCCATTCATATTATTTTAGAATCCTATTTTTTTAAACATTGACGTTTTAGGGGACAGCTCCCTCTGGGGACACGCCACCAGAATCTGTGACTTCCCCGGATTAACAGATGTCTGGTTTCCCTACGTTGAACCCACCTCCAAAGTAGTCCCCATCGCAGAGGTCCTTCTGGAAGGAACCGGCCTCCAGGCCCACCTCCCCGTGGTCGATGAAAAACATGCGGTCTCCGGGCGCGTTCTCCCGGGCGATCACGTCCCCCTCAAGAAACACCTCGTAGCTGAGCTTGAGCAGCACAGCGTTGATGAAGTGGGCGTCCTGGTCCTGGAACATGGGCACCTTCTTCAGCAGCCGGCTGCACATGGCCAGCAGCATCTCCTGTGAAGAAAGTACGACCAGTTTGCTAAGTCTAAGCTATTGTGTCTTACCTCATCTGAGTAAGGCTCGTTTGAGCAGGTTTTTTGTAGCTTATTTTAGCTTAGTTTATCCAAACTTGTTGTTAACTAAATTAATGTTAGATCATTCACTTAGTTTGGTTTATAGAATTCCTAGTTTATCTTATTTTATTTTAGATGATCTTCCGATATGAAATGATCAGCATATGCTATTGCCATCTCGTAAACATTTTCTTATCTTAGATTAATTTAGAAGTTTGGTTTTGTTTATCTTATCTAAGTTGAAATAAGTTAAGCTCCAGAATAAGCCTACAGCATTTACCTCCTTCAGCGCAGAGGAGACCGTGTCGATGACGTCGTTCTCATCAAACCACTTCCCCCCGTAGCGCGCCTGGTAGTACTTGCTGATCCGCAGCTGCAGCTCAGGGGGTAGCTTCATGAAGGTCATGTAGTGTTCTAAACGGCACATCTACAGGGGAACCACAACCACAACAACAACAACAACAACAACAGCGTCTTCAGTATTTCTAATAACTACCTGCAGTACTATGCACTAATACTAAGTATCTGAGCATGGCACCAGAAGCCCTAATGTCACACTCCACTGGTCAGGACGCCGATATCAGCAATAAGGCCGGCCATTCTAGGCTTTATTGTCAATTACTGTATTACAAAAATAGATTCTAAGCAAGTAATAAGTGAATGTGTTTTGGTGCCATTGTACTTTGAAGGGCCATGAGGACCTTGCTCTTGTACTCCTTGGCGGTGGGGTCTGTGTTGGCTATCATGGTCGTAGCGTTGGCCACCAGCACCGTGTACATCATGCAGCCGGAGATCATACTGACCATCACAATCCACAACTCCACATAGTCTGGAGATAAGAAGATCACAGCGTTTGGGATGCATTTTAAATGACCATTGATCAAGAAACAATGAGGTAAACCGTAGTCTTAGGTTCTTCCCGGTTTAAAGAAAACATACAGTGTGTCATTTAATAATATGAAGCCTACTTGTAGGGGCATCCATAGAGCCATAGGAGAGGGCGATCATCTGGGACAGAGCACGGAACACCCCCCAAGAGTATTTCACGCTCACCGTGGCATTCTGCAAACACAGGATTGACCGCAGAGATCACTCTATAATGAGGCCATCTCGGATTACGATTTATGTTATTGTTTACACCTGGGATAGTTCAAGAATGAATGCTGGAATTAAAATTCTTATTATATTAATATTTCATCATATGCTTCCATCACATTATTATATTACATAGGCCTAGTCCGTCACATGCATGGTTGCTTGGTTCAATCCTATGATTCCATAATTCTTTGATTCCATGACGTGATTGGATGGTTCAATGTTATGATTGCATGGTCCCATGGTTCCATAAAAGAGGGGTTCCATGGCTCACCATGAGGTTCTCCTTGCGGACCCAGCAGTCAGCGGGGAACTCTTCCAGCATTGGGACAAAGTACTGGATGCAGCCGTTCCAGTGGCAGAGTAGGAAGATCATCATGAACAGGGACAGGATACGGAAGAAGAGCCGCACCACCTCAAGGTTAGCGTTGGACACCTGAGAGAGCAAGGGGGGGGGGGGGGGGAATTACTGCTATGGCAGTACTTCCTGATGTGACACTCTAATTCCCCTTCTGGGATAATCAAGTACATCTAATTCCAATCTTACCGTCCAGCTATTAGATATGTCTAACTATTTGTTAGATCTAGGTTTCTTTGACTGCTAATACCATCAGAGGAAATAGATTAAAGTTGAAACTCGTAATTCAATAAGTCATTCAGACGACCAAGGAACTAACAATCCAGAACTCGACGTCCTATAATAGGGTAACAAAGCTGTAACTAAAAAACAAATCGTGTTTTTACTTTAAACAAGAGAAAGCCCTGTTAAACAGTGTATTTTTGTTGCTTCATAACGTATTTGTGCATGGTCTAAGCTTTTATTACTTCCTGTTTTATTAGCACAAGGCTTTTATTTTGAAGCGTGCGTTTTTGTATTTCCTGTTATCCTGCGGGGTTTTGACTGCAATAATAAGTTGAACGGAGATTCTGTGACCCTCTGTGGCCCTGCTCTCCAATGCCTTGAAGGCACCTTTTATCGGAGCGACGAAGAGGCGTACAAAGATGCATGGAATAGGCTCAACCATCGCTATGGACAGACATTTGTCGTCCAAAGAGCCTTCAGGGAGAAATTGTCAAAATGGCCGAAAATACAGCCCAGAGATGCAGAAGGGTTAAGAACATTTTCAGACTTCCTGAATGCCTGCCTGCAAGCCATGCCACATGTTAAAGGCTTAGAAATATCAAGTGACTGCAAAGGAAACCAAAAGCTAATTCGGAAAACTCCTGATTGGTAAGCAGCCCGTTGGAATCGCTATGTTACAGTGGCTCTAATGCAAAATAAGGACTTTCCAACCTTCGAGGCTTTCGCTTACTTTGTGTCAGTAGAAGCAGAGATAGCATGTAACCCAGTCACGTTTTTACATGCTCTTCATTCTTCTAATTCATCCCTGGACAAAAGAAGCTCAAGAGAGACAAAAAGCCAATGTTTTCAGCACCCAAACCGCCTTTAACAGTGATGAATCAAAATCAAACTATGTAAAACCAAAGCTCACTTGCATGTGGTGCAAAGATGATAAACATCCACTCTCCAAGTGCCCAGACTTCATGAGAAAGTCCCTTGAGGATCGACGAACATACATAAAGGATAACAAGCTGTGTTACGGATGCACCAAGGCAAATCACAGCGCCAAGGAATGTCGTCACCGCCACACATTTGACTCATGCAAGGGAAGGCACCCTACCTGTCTTCATGACGACAACTTCAGAAGACGTGAAGAAAAGAAAAGGACTGAGTCACTTGGGAACACAGGACCAACCACTGTGTATGAAACCACGACAGCCACAGCACTCACAGTCACTGAAGGAGGTCAGTCATGCATCACTTCCATGATCATACCTGTGTGGGTGTCTTCTGTTAAAAATCCATCTGACGAACAGCTTGTCTGTGCATCTTTAGACACTCAAAGCAACAGCTGCTTCATCAACAGAGATTTGAGCAATAAATTACAGGCAGACTCCTACGCTGTAAAGCTTAAAGGGGGCATATCATACCACCAGGTGTGAGTGTGATTAGCCATTACAAGCAGGTTTGAAAATGTGCAGCATTGTGACATCACAGGTGGACGTGTCCACCTAGATGTGTGCTGGATAGATCAGTCTACCAGCCTACCTAGTGGACTGAAGTAAACGTTGCTCATCTATCCGTCACACATCTAGGTGGACACGCCCACCTGTGCTGTCACAATGCTGTACATTTTGAAAACAGCTTGTAATGGCTAATCACACTCACACCTGGTGGTATGATAGGTCCCCTTAAAACGTACCACTTTGTTAGGAGAGAACACAATCACTGACAGTGACAGGGTGTCTGGGCTCTGTGTGAGAGGCTACAATTCATGCCTCCACATCAACCTTCCTCTGTCGTACACTAAAGATTGCTTTCCTGTGAATCGGGATCACATACCCTCATGTGAAACTGCAAAAAATGGCCTCACTTAACAGCACTCACCGAAAAGATGCCACCTCTCCTTTTCTGTGATGTTGGACTCCTGATTGGGTATAATGGTCCCAGAACACTAACACCCAGACAAGTAATTACTGGTAAAGACTACGAGCCCTACGCCATCCTCACAGATTTGGGTTGGAGCATTGTTGGATACTCAACACCAAGCCTTGATGAAACAGAAACCAGCCTGTGTCATAGAGTCACTTTAAAGGAACTCCCTCCAGTAACACCTATATATGTTTTGAGTGTACTGGAGTCAGACTTCAAGGACACCAAAGGAGACAACAAGACCTCTCAAGATCTCATATTCCTGAGCAAACTGAAAGAAGGCATTAAGAAAAACGAACAGGGACATCTGGAGATGCCACTGCCCTTTAAGCAATGGCCACACTTACCAGATAATAAGAAACTTGCGGAAATCAGGCTCAGTCATCTTCAATGGAAGTTCAGCAGGGATGAGAAATACAAGAAGGACTACACAACATATATGAAAGAAATCATTGAGAGAGGTGATGTGGAAGAAGTACATGATGATGGTACCCTAAAGGTGGGAGGAAGGCTTCGACACTCATCCCTCGCTGACTCTTTTAAGCACCAAATTGTCATTCCTAAGGATCATCATGTGACAAAGTTAATAATAGCTCATAACCATGAAAATACAAAGCATCAGGGCAAAGGTGTCACCACGAATGAGATCAGATCCAGTGGCTACTGGTTTCCTGGAATGAGCAGAGCTGTATCATCTTACATCCGCCAGTGTGTGACTTGTCGCAGGCTGAGGAGACCCCAAGAAGGCCAAAGAATGAGTGACTTACCTGTAGAGCGCTTAGGGTTCACTCACACTAGGCCATTTTGCCGTTGGCCGTTTTCACACCTAACCGTGATGAACTGGCCCCATTGTTCTCTGGCCTGCACTCACACTAGGCAATCTGGCTGTGGCCGTTGGCCGTCACAACTGTGGCTTGGCCACGGTAGGCTCTTGTACATACGTCATCACGTCGTAACACGTCATCACCAAGCGTCCGCTGCATGGACCATAATAAAGTCTGCCACCAGTCAGTTTTAACAACAATGGACAAGAACACAGAGAACACAGTTCGCACTTTGCTGAATCGGTTGCTTATTTGGAGGCGTTCTCAGATAGAGCCCACTCTAGTTTACACTCACTAGTTGAACCGCTTGACGCCATGTTTACCGTTTAATGGGTAAGAAGGCTCGTCGCCTTTATTATGTCCATGGTCGTCGCATGGACTATACGTCATCCAGCTCAGGTTGCGTAGCCGTGCATGTGCGCGTGTTGGCTCATTAGCATCTGTACCGTGGCGGCCCGTACCGTAGCAGCACACCTCTCCCAAGTGGCCAAGTTGGCCTGGCCTGGCCAGACTGGCCACACTCACACTGGCAGATTTGAGCACAGTTAGGCGTGAAAACGGCCACGGCCACGGCCAGATGGCCTAGTGTTAGTGCACCCTTAGAGCCGTCCCCACCCTTCACGTATTGCGCTATGGACTGCTTCGGCCCCTTCGTCACTACGGAAGGCAGGAAACCGCATAAACGATATGGGCTACTCTTCACCTGTTTCTGCTCAGGGGCCATCCACATTGAGATGTTAGAGGATATGTCCACCGATGCTTTCATAAATGGTCTGAGATGCTTTATTGCTATTCGAGGTGCAGTCCGTCAAATCCAGTGCGACCAAGGCACCAACATTGTTTGTGCGAAGAATGAATTCAAGGCAGCTTTAATGAATGAAATCCAGCACAGCACTGCCTCCACCCAGCACCTTCCCCAAAGAAGACTTGTATGGAGTAAAAAGATGGCGCCATGTACAGCATCTGGCTGAGCAGTTCTGGAGTCGCTGGAAACAGGAATATCTTCATGACATTACTGCAAGGCAGCGTTGGCATGCGCCATAGAGAAATCTTCAAGTGGGTGATGTTGTTATGGACATTGATGAGCTATCGCCTAGAGGTGAATGGAGACTTGCAAGGGTCTTGGAGACTGTCAGTGGTAAGGATGGACTCGTAAGGACAGGGAAGATCTCAGTTTGAGATAAGAGACTGAATAACAAAGGAGAGCTCTTTGGGAAATTGTCCTTGTTTGAACGGCCTGTGCAGAAGAAAGTTCTGTTGTCAGATGCTTCTTAAGCTAATTACTGTGAAAGGACAGTTTCATTCCTTGTGTGAAAATTATTAATGCTGTACATTATTTAATGAGACATTCATAGTTTTGGTGGGAGTGTTACTAACCCAAATCGTGTTTTTGCTTTAAACAAGGGAAAGCCATGTTAAACAGTGTATTTGTGTTGCTTCGTAACGTATTTGTGCATGGTCTAAGCTTTTATTGTCTTACTTCCTGTTTTATTAGCACAAGGCTTTTATTTTGAAGCGTGCGTTTTTGTATTTCCTGTTATCCTTTAGGGTTTTGACTGCAATAATAAGTTGAATGGAGATTCTGTGAAAGCGGCAATATAACTGCAGATATGCCGACGGTTAAAGATATTTAGCACCCTCCGAAGAGGCACAAGGTTAGTAATGCTGTAATATTGTGATATAAAAATGTGGCTTATGTTTAATTTCGTTTGTGATAACTTTATTGGCATCTGTTTAGTTGAATCGATGCTATCTTTATGTGATGAAAAGACTGTGAAAATCGAATGTAAAGTAAGCTAACGATTTATTGTTTATGTGTTTTGTGCTCAGCTCTTACGTTGGATTTGGGGATTTTTCAATAAATCTTAAACCATCAGTCAAGTGTGAAACCATCTTTCGGGGGAATGCTACAACAGCGATTCTTCCAACTCTTTCTTCAAGACTCAACTTGTAGTAATCTTTTTTGCGTCATGAGTCTCAAAAGCATGCAGTCACCCGAGCTGGAGGCCCAATGAAGGTGTGTGCAACTTGAAACGGCTGAGAAGAATAGGAGCGTGATTGGGTTTCTAATATGACGGCCGCACTTCCAAACTCACTTTCTCCACTTCGTTGAAGAAGCGCACAAGTCGAGACACCCGCACCAGACGTATGAGGCTGAGGATCCGAACAAACATGAGGATTCTCATCATTCTGTTTGCCTTGGAGGGGTTGTCCTCATTATTGTACTGTAAGTCCTGTGGCAAGAAAACACAGAAAACTAACATTATGGGTGAATAAGATTCACAATGTTTTTCATTCATTATAATTCACTCCAGACCAGATACGGTCAGTTTGTTCAAATTGTACCGCAAAGAAGAGGATGTATCCGATGGGGAATGCTGCGATCACATCTGGTATGAACCAACTCCTCAAATAGCTTATCCGGATCTGCTTGAGGTCCAAAATGGCGACCTGTCACACAGGACCAGGCAACATATGACAAAAAAGAAAAAATTAAATGACACGGTTAAAACAATCTACGGTCTGTAGATTTGTATTTTAGAATGTCTTGCTGAACTGCAAATGATCATATACTGATCACACACACAAACACACACACACACACACACACACACACACACACACACACACACACACACACACACACACACACACACACACACACACACACACACACACACACACACACACACACGCTGACACAAACACACAGAACACTGCAGCTCCAAACATCATGGCACATGAGGACATGCAATTAGTACATACACACACACATGCACACACACACACACACACACACACATACACATACACATACACATACACACACACATCAACAGCTACGGTCCTGAGGAAAGGTAGAGCCAAACAATTCAGATGGTTTTCTAAGCTGGCGAGAGTCCATCCCACCAGAGCAGAGGACAACCACATATGATCTATCACAGCCTAATTGGACAACGTCACGCCTCTAGGTATTTGTAATCTGACCCAAGGCCTTTGTTGTGCTACGACAACATAACTCCAGAGGGGCTCCCCATGGACTTTGGGATGGGGCTGCTGGATCTTAATCCTGTTTGTGTGTGCATTGAGGTGGATTACAGATGGGGACGGTGTTTGTCTATGATGGGATTATTGTTCTTGGTGTGTTTGTGTGGAGAGTGTGTGGGGACCTCGCTGTCCTCTGGGATGATGCCCATGCGAAAGTTGAGCGCCACGTCGATGAGGAAGAGCGTGTCAGAGAAGACGTTGAAGCGTTCCCAGCCCAGGCCATTCGCCCCGTCCAGGAAGGCGATCTCCATGGGGATGCCGATCAGGTTGAGGAACGTGATGGCCATCATGCACATAATGTAGTAGCTCCTGGACATGTGGCAACACGTACATGCCTGTTCATTTACATTTGTAGTTATCTGACGCTTTTATTCAAAGCGACTTACAATCATTCATTCACACATCCACCCACCGACGGTGGAGATAAACCACCCAGGGCCAGTTAGGGCCAGCTTGTTGGGTGCAGTTAGACGCCTTGTTCACACTACATGCGTTCGTCGACGGATGACCGAGGGTGTGTCTCACATATAGGGGACTAGTCTCTGTAGACGCATGCTGCAGCCAATGAAATCGCTTCGCGGTACAAAGCCGATGTGTGGAAATAAATACAAAAGATGACACAAACAACAGGTGACTGAAAACAATGCTTCTTCCTGCTTGTTATTGCAAAATAGATCCAGGAAACGCGTGGGGTGTATGTGCATAACCGAGATCTGATTGGCCGACGGATCCGCCGCTACCTGAAAAGTTGAACATTCCTCAACTTTTTGACGCAGGCCACGGAGCTGAATGGACGGACCCACAATAAATTTCGCGAGCGCCCCATGCAAAGTCAATGAGATCCATCGACTGACGGAGGTAGTGTGAACAAGGCGTAGGGCCAGCTCGTCGGGTGCGTCGGATGCACTTCTGGTTACCAGTCAACCCGCTCTACCTCCTGGCTTGTTCACACTACCTTCGTCCGTCAACGGACGACGGATGGGGGAGTGTTATTTTCCGACGGAGACACGATCTGATCCGTTGCAGCCTGAAACGTTAACATTTTCTCAACTTCTGAACGCAAGAGACGGAGCGCAACGGAACGGACGGACCCACAATGCATTTCGGGATCGCCCCATGTGAAGTGAATGAGATCCGTCAACGGACGGATGCAGTGGGCAAGGGGTGTACGCGTTTAAAAGAAATATGGAATGATAGGATTGTTTTTAGTCACCTGTTTGTGTCATCTTTTGTATTTATATCCACACTTCGGCTTTGTAGCGGGAAGTGATTTGATTGGCTCCAGTATGCAGAGACTATACAGAGACTAGTCCCCTATACGTCAGACATGCCCTCGGTCATCCGTTGACGGACGCGTGTAGTGTGAACAAGGCGTCACTGCCGCCCCAGCTCCATGTTTGAAGTTGTGCGTACACATTAAAACCTGTATATCTCTTTTTGTTGCATATATTTTAGTTAAAATTGGAACTAGAACATTTCTCAGAAATAGAACGTGCCCATGAGTCAATCCATCCAGGTTTTTTTAGTTAGTCAGTGTCACTGTGAAACGTGCTATGTGGTCAGGGGGGCAGTCTGCTGATAATGTTTAATGTTTTTGGTGCAGACGACTCAGATGTCAGGGGGGGTGAGGGAGTGATGTTACATCACACTGAATAAAGTCAGGGATTACACAGGTTTTAAGATATTGGATTAGAGATGAAGGCCGCCCAGACTTCTTGAACTGTCTGTGGATATTTATAAATGACATCTATCCAGTGCTCATAAAATATGCATACATTCTTCCAATTGTATTGGCCGCAATTCCTTATTATTTGAAGACCCAACTGTTATTTAGTGTACTGCTAATCAAAGATTTTATGACTTTATTGTGATAACTTAAATTACAAAATAATAGCCTCTATTATCAGAGTATAGACACTTTGTGCTATGTGTTCAGGGTAATACCTTTGGCAATGGGTAATCAAAATATACTGCCCTATAGTAGACTTCGGAACTCCAGTCTGTAGTTGTTGTTCAAGATAAAGTACAAGATAGTAGTTGTAGAAATATTATTATTATTAGTAGTAGTAGCAGTAGTACATATACTGTATTATGGGGCTGAAGGGAAGGATGATCACTCCTCAACTATGTAGTTATTGTAAAGTACCACATAGTAGAGCTATTAAACTTGGATCCAGTTTTGCTATCTGGGTTGAGATGACACAGAGCCAGGGCGGGGGGCGGAGCTACACCGAATTTCCTGTTTCCTTACTTGGATATTCTACCAGTAACTAAGGTAGACTAATGGTTCAGAAGGGGACTTTAAGAAGGGTATTTCCACAGTGGCCATTGTGTTGATTTGAGACCTATGCAGACACTCTTTCACAGTCTACTCCTGCTGGCCCAGTTTGTGGTTGATAGTTGAACGTTTATAGATCCTCGCCTTGAGCTACATGATTGGTTGTAACAAAGTGAAATTATTCAAACGATGAATTGCCCAGATTTGATCTTGATCTTGTCTTGCCATTAGACTATAGATATTAGTCTCACGTTTGATGAATGAGACTACTGAACTAGCATTAGCTAGTCAATCTACTAGATAAAGCACTCAGTAGCAGCATTAGTAGTATTAGTAGATGATGCCTTATCAGGCTGAAGGGTTGGATGAGTTATTGTAGTTGTAGCTAGTTATTCTACTAGATAAAGTACTCGGTAGCAGTAGTAGTAGTAGTAGATAGTACCTGATGAGGCTGAAAGGGTGATGAGTTATTGTACTACCTAAATTACTCGGTAGCAGTAATAGTAGTAGATAGTACCTGATGAGATTGAAGAGGTGATGAGTTACTGTGCTACCTAAAGTACTCGGTAGCAGTAGTAGTAGTACCTTATGAGGCTGAAGGGGTGATGAGTTATTGTATTACCTGAAGTACTCGGTAGCAGTAGTAGTAGTAGATAGTACCTGATATGGCTGAAGGGGTGATGAGTTATTATACTACCTAAAGTAATCGGCAGCAGTAGTAGTAGTAGTACCTGATGAGGCTGAAGGGGTGATGAGTTATCGATTACCTAAAGTACTTGGTAGCAGTAGTAGTAGTAGTACCTTATGAGGCTGAAGGGGTGATGAGTTATCGATTACCTAAAGTACTCGGTAGCAGTAGTAGTAGTAGTACCTTATGAGGCTGAAGGGGTGATGAGTTATCGATTACCTAAAGTACTCGGTAGCAGTAGTAGTAGTAGTAGTACCTTATGAGGCTGAAGGGGTGGATGACCAGGACTCCGCTCTGAAGCTGCCGAGTGCACTCCTCCTCCACGGCGATCTCACTGCCGTACACGTACAGCGACTGGCGGTTGAGCTGGGGCAGCAGCAGGGCCCTCCAGCCGCTGGTCCCCAGGCCCCCCACGCCCCCCGACCCCCCCGTGGCCCTCGGCTTCTCCATCCCACACACACACACACACACACTACTGCACAGCCACACGCACCATTTCCTCCCAGCTGGTCCTCAGCTGCTGCTACTGCTCCTGATTCTACTCGCTCTCTGGGAGAGCAAGGTTGGACTTGACTGACAGCTAGAGGTCCAGCTTCCTCACTTTCTCTGGGCGAGCGATGTTCAACTTCTCTGTGAGCCGCTGTAGACCTGCTCTCCTTCTCCTCCTGAGGTGATGTCCCGTCCCGGCTCCCAGTCCGTGATCTTATAGGACGGCTGAGTCACACTGATCCCCCCCCTCCCTCCCTCACCCATCCCACCCTCTCCATCTCCCACCCTGTCCCCTTTTTCTCTCCCTCCCACCCTCAACAATTCCTCCCTCCCTCCCTTCCTCCCTCCCTCCCTCCCTCCCTCCTTCACCAATCCCTCCCTTTCACAATCTCCTTCCCTCCCTTCCTCATCCATCCCTCCCTCTCTCTGGTCCTGCTGGTTATCTCTCTATCTCTATCCCACTCGCTCCCTCTCTTTTCCATCTCTTTTTTTTTTTTTACCTCTGGCTCTTTGTCTCTCTCTCTCTCTCTCTCTCTCTCTCTCTCTCTCTCTCTCTCTCTCTCTCTCTCTCTCTCTCTCTCTCTCTCTCTCTCTCTCTCTCTCTCTCTCTCTCTCTCTCTCTCTCTCTCTCTCTCTCTCTCTCTCTCTCTCTCTCTCTCTCTCTCTCTCTCTCTCTCTCTCTCTCTCTCTCTCTCTCTCTCTCTCTCTCTCTCTCTCTCATCAAGTATTCAGTATGTCTGTCTCTTTCCCACATGAATAAGCCACGTCAAGGACACAGAAGCACAATGGAGTTGCATGTGTGTGGGCGTGTGTGTGTGTGTGTGTGTGTGTGTGTGTGTGTGTGTGTGTGTGTGTGTGTGTGTGTGTGTGTGTGTGTGTGTGTGTGTGTGTGTGTGCGTGGTGAGTGGGGTTAAATATCACAATTATCCTTTTACGAACAAGACATCTGGCCAGGGAGGTGAGGACAAGTTCAGAGCAGGCCAGTCTATAACAAGCTCCTAATTAAATCCCTCACACTCTCAGCCATCCATCGTTACTCATACCGGATCATTGTCATATACTATATAATATAATAATACATTTGCATTATAATTTATGTTATTTACATTAAGATTATTAATGTTAGTATTATAATTACATTAACAATAGTAACATAATAATTATAATAATCATCAAATTGTAAATAAAATGTATAATGAATGATACTGATATTGCTGATCATAATATGTTGTTTGTGTTTTATGTATATCCCTCAACCAAGATAATTTGAATGGTAACAAAGCAAGCCACACTATTGTAAACTTGTGTCTTATTATTATTTTCTCTCCTATTTGGTATAGACCTACGGAGCCCTTCTGGGGTCACATAGTAGAAATAAATCCCTTGATGTGTAAATCTGTGCGGACGTTTTGTAAACCTTTCCCTCGGAGCAGGCATTCCCCAGCAGGCATTGTGACGGCGAACGCACATCTGATTCAGACCGGCATCTATACAGTATCAATGACTAAATGTAACGTTAATCTTTTTACATTTTACTGTACTGTTACCTTGGCTTTACCATTATGTAAGAGCCTGACTGAAACACCATGTTTGCCACATCTTGAATACATCTTATACTCATGCATGAGGCTTTTGTAGGACCAGTAAGCCATAAAAACGCTCATGGGGAATCTCTGCTGTGTAGTTGTAAACCATGCACACAGATTCTGAACCCGAGAGCACGGTTTACAAATCCGTTCGCACGGATTTCGCTTTTTTTTCAATAAAGTTTTTTCAAAATAATATTGCCCCCTTCATATTTACCTGGGAGTCAAATTAAATCAGCATACGTAGACCGGAAGTATGTCTCCAAAAAGTTTAGTACCACTGGGCGCTATAACTTGTGGTCAAGCCTATGTGACCTTGAGCCGATGCCGCATCCCTGTTTTGGACAACATTCTTCTTAATACTGCTCGACATAACCGTATTGTTTTTGGTTTTGATTCGATTACTTTTTTGATTATGCAAATGAGCACCCATTGTTCAGCAAATCAAAAGTCAGCTTCAGTGAACCCCGGAGGTAAACATTTGGTGTGCCATCAAGGAAAACCCCCTTAGGTAATTCGGAAAGTATGTTTTGATAGTGTCACAGGATCAATCGTGTCACAGGATCAATTTCTAATTACCAATGTTGCAGGTGCTCACTGAGCAATTTTGTTTAATGGAAGTCGAAAAAAAACACTGACATTCTGAAGCCGGAAAACTTAGGGTTGTCCAAGTTGGTACATGTATTGAAACAGCACGTAAGCAAGCCTCCAAAAGGTAAAGTACCGCATTGGCAAAAGGGGGCGCCATGTTACGCAATTAAACAAGAACGATCAGCCCCATTGTTCGATCAATCGGAAGTCCGCTTCAGTTCAGAGCGGCCCAGGGACTTTAAACTTGGCGTTATCACTCATTAGCCTCGTGGCAAAAGCCTCTCAGCATTTTCACGGAACAATGCGGACACGACGAGTTGGCAAAACACATTTTCTTCAGAAAATGCACATGCGTCATCGTGTCTAGTTGACTGTATTTCTCGTAGAATATCGGTTAATAAGTACCCCATCAAGTTAAAAATAAAATACTAGACGGATTTAGGAGAAGCTAGAGGAATTAAGATTCGACATTGTGATCCTCCTGATCTTTCTAGATCAACCAGATAAATCGTATTAATGTGATTTGTTTTGTTATCCATTTTCCTGGAAGCTGGTGGGATAAAGGTTGAGTTTGTCAAATTAAGCGAAATGATTAGATTTATTATTTGTTGTACTTGAATATGGGGGTCAAACAAAGTCACAATGACAATTGTTTACACTTTGCGTGTGTGTGTATTAGGGGCACGGGGGTGTTTGTGTGAGAGAAACTGTAGACTGTTTTGTTGGTTGATGAACTGGAGTGTTTTATAATGTTCACCATGCTAATTCCTATGTGTCTGATTGGCTTGCGACCATATATTCTATATGGCTAGTATTGTTTCGTCTGGTGACTCTTGGGTGAAAATAGTAAATATGGTAATTCTTTTTTTTAAGTTCAAGCTATAAATTTCACATAGCCATCCCTTTTATGGATAAGGTTTTCGGACAAGCTTGACTGGAAATACTACAGCAGCGAAGTGACTGTTGACAAAGACATTATAAAGCTTTGAGGCACGAGAATTGTCCATTGTCTCTCGAACCAATTTGTTACGTATTTTAAGAACCTGACCAACCCACACATAGACCCTAGGAAGCAGGACCAAACATATAAGCTGTAAATACTATACATAGCCACAAGGGGAGCAGGACCTTACTGAAGGCTGCAATAACTGCTCCATCCACAGAAGGCAGCACCACAGACAAGGGAGGAAGCCGAGGGTAATACGTCACGACGGCTCCTCCCACTCCTTCCGGGCCATGCGGATCAGACCATAACAACAATCTCCAGGAGCAAGCTCCTCAGAATCTTCCAGCAGCGATTAGATAATGGTTAATGTTTATGATCAGCTAGGAGACGCTCAGCACGTGCAAAGATACGCTTCCACCTCCTTTTGCTCCATAGTATTAGTTTACCATACCGAAATACTTTATAACAAATAAAGTCTCTTAAAAGCTATCCCGGATTTGATCACTTTCCTTGAAGAACTTCTGCAACAACTTCATGAATTCTAGTCTAGCTGTCAGAAACCCAAGAGTCTCTGGAGCCATTGGTCAGGATATTTGTAACCAGTGGCTATCCCGGGGGGGCGGGGGCACAAAAAAAATATTTTTTTAAATATTTCTATCACCATGATGATACGCTGCTGCTTGTAACCACAGAGGCAGAGATCAAATTGTGCGTGTTTGCAGTTCCTTCTCACATCATATGTTCCTTCTCATATGTAATACTGTTGCTTACTCCAGTAAACATATGGCAAATACGGTCTCTCTCTATGATAATCTAGGCATCATGCAAAATTAGCAACACAGGTGTGCAACAACAAACCCTACGATATTCAGAGCAACATAATGCCTCATTGCGTTCCCTGTTGGAATTCCACAGTGAAATGGTGTTTGCTTCTTGTTTTGCTGATGTGGTTGGATCTGGATGATGTGATATGGACCGAACCAGTTGAAGGTGGTCAGCGGGGTACTGTCCCGAAGGACCGACCCCCTGACAGCCACTCGTCTTTGGATCTTGGCAAGGCGCTACTGATTTCCCCCACTCAGCTCTTTGTGATGATGTTTCCACGACGGCCTACTCCCTCAGATATGGGGTCAAAAGTGAGATCACAGGTGTGGGTCAGTTTCAGAAGACGCTATCTGGAGACGGCAGCAGGCAAGAGACAGCTGGCATTCCCAGTTCAAATGTTGTCTTTGCCTTTATTGGGGCAGTAGGGTCTACTCAGTGGTCCACTCCAAGCCAAACGGTTGTGAGTTTGATGTCTATTGTCTGCAGTCTACCTGCAAGCCTTCTTGAGCAGACTGCTTATCCTCCACCACTCCTTAATGACATGTGTCTGAATTCATTGCAAGTCAACCCGAATCAAAGCGTCTGCTAAATGTGAATCATGAATGTGCATTGAGTTGGTTGGATATTGAAAGGAGAAACGTACTCGTCATATGTTTCTCCTTTAACGGCCGGTGCAACAGAACATTCATGATGGTTAGGAAAAAACAGAGAGGCTGTGGGGTGTGTGAATCTCTTAAACATCTGTTGTTATTGCTTTCACTTGAATCAGTTTGCATAGTTTGTCCTATATCAGTGTTTTTAGTAGCATGTAGCAACAGATCTGTTAGTGTATAATTATTATTATTTCTTTAAAGCCATTACGTATTTTCTGTTGTTCATAGTATAATTTTCAGTTTTAATCCATTGCAGATAATCACATAGACACTGAGTGGCTTTCAACCAACTGGTGAATATTGTGTTGATAAGCCTCAGGAAGTGAATTGTACACAGACATAGTAATAGTTAGCATGACCTGTGCATTGTGTCTGTTATTGTGTTCATGTTTTCCTATGCCACTCTTTTAATCATGAATATTGAGCATTTGATTTTCAAACAACTTCATTAACTTGACTTTGATGTGGGTTCACCAATAAACTGGTTCTAGACATAGTTACTGGACTAAACTCTATCCATAGGGGGCTTGCTGAAGGACCACCATGTACAAGGCTGATGCTCTTAGGTGTTGTGTCCTTTACTGCTCCTTTTCCTTGGTACTCTTACAAGTTTGCGTCTTCTTGTGCAGCCCACCTTTCCCTTTAAACCCTTAGAGAGACGAAGAACCATACAGAAAAGAACCAGAACCACTGGGGACAGGAATAGCACGACCAGACGGCCTTCTGTCAGTGCCGAGCCCGAACACGACCATTGTGTGAAGGCACCGACAGACCTCTTTGTGTTCAGGGTCCGGCTGAATGAGAGACAAGAACATATCGAACCACCCAGAGTGGAGGGACGTGGGGGCCGCAGCTGGACCCCAGGCTGCAGGTTGTTGTTTCCAACGCTCAGCGATTAATCAACAAGGACAGCGCGGGTCCAGAAGAACATGCGTCCCAGGATCATTAATCCACCACGCAGCTGGCCCCCCGCACACCAAAAGAAGGAGCTCAGCGATTCCCGACGCACACGCAGTGCGTCAATGTGCTGCCCAAATACACACACACCGGGCAGAAAATAAAGCCGGTGTTCAACAGAACGATGGAGCGGTTTTAAAGGAGCTGGATTTGGGTCGCACACCGGTAGCAAAGCGCTGAGGAGACATGGCCTTATAATGACGCTCCACTATTTTGAGCAGGTTAAAGCTGATTCCTAGTTCACAAGGACACAGAAGCTACATAGCGCGACTGGACAGACTGGGCAGTGTCATATCCTCCTCCCCAATCAGCCGGGGCCTCAACTGCAGGCGGCTGCATGGAGACACACACACACACACGCACACGCACACAAACACACAGTTTGTCCTTTAGGTCCTTTCTGCACTTGTCCAGCAGATTTTCTCAGACTCTTCCCTGTGTTATTCAGACCCTGCCACGCCCATCAGCCATCTGCAATCACTTTATTCCCCTCCTCTGAGCTTCCATGTCAATCTTCACACCTGCACCTCAGTCCCTGATCAGGCTCTCCCGTTATATACCTATTCACTTCCTTTGTTCTCCTACTGGTTTGTTATATTGTCATGTACCTTTGTCACCTTTTGTCTCAATCTGACGTTGTTGGTCTTTTCTGTGCCAGTTTGTGGAACTGTGACTTGAGTTTTCTTTATCAAATCATTTTTGTGTGTTCTTCTGAGTTTGTGTGTGCCTTTGGGTCCTATCCCTTGTGTTCTTGCTTACCTGCTGGCACCAGTCAGGCCACCCACACATATGGTCATACCCATCACCTTTAGAAGTGGCTCTTAATATGGTTTGTTAAGGCAAGTCTCTTTTAAAAAACAGTAAGAAAGGTGGAGATATGAAATAAGAAATGTCTATCACTCAAGTGAGGACCAACCAGCACAGATACATGACAGCACATGATGGCCCAACCCATTCTAATACGCAGAGGGGCTGAGGAGATGTGGGAGAGAAAGAACCTGGTGCTAGATCTGTGGGATTTCCTGGCTAGCTAACGGCTGTCTACCGTTACCTGGACTTAATTGGAGTTGTCCCAGAACCGATACTAGTATCAGAAATGCCTCTGAACCTGAAATCCAGTATCGGGTATCGGCAAGTCTATGGCCGATCCGATAGGATCATGTGACTAGCTCACTTACTACACGGGCAAAGAACATCTCTAACTCATGTTATGCTGCTTTCGTTAACGGTCAGAGGTGGGAAGTCGGATCATCTCTGACCCATGTGCCTTCAAGCTACCAAGTCAGGAAACAAGAGTGAATGTATTATACAATTATAAATATAAATGATATAGTTAGACTGAAAAAAAACATATTTTTTCAGTCAAACTTACAATGACACTATTAAGTGAACTAAGTATAGATTCCTGTCATCGTAAGAGAACCTTTCAATAGGAACAAGTGCTATTAGTACTAATAGCAGATTCAGATCTGCTATATTAGTAATCGAGATTAATTGAGATTCAGCCTTACACAATGCTAGATGCTGCTGTATGTAATTGTTTGTGTTTTACAAAGGGTTAACCTGAGCCAGGCTATATACAACAATCATATCAGTTATATCACATCCATACAGGTTGGTATTATACAGCTGTTAAAATAAATAAATAATATATATATCCCCCCCCAAAAAACTTACTCTGCATGTTTGGTTGCATAGTTCTGGCCTCAATGTGTAGACATTGAGGCCAATGTGTACACCTCAATGTGTACACATTGAGGCCAGCCCTATGCAAACAAACATGAAACAAAAATCTGCCTCGAATAAATCTGAAAATGCAAAAAATGGGCATTAATTATTAAAATACTTTTTTATTCTTGATAAATTACCTGATGCACCCTGTTTTACTCCATTTATATTTATTAAAATATTTCACTGTCAAGCATTCACATAATTTTATGTGACATGCAAATTAACTGTGTATTTTCAGATACCACTTCCCTTTGCTTGGGGTTATGTTGATATGACAGGCCTACTGAATGGAAGGTTATTGTTGTCATCTCTTGTAGTTTCCTTCGAGGCCGCTGGAGGGCGGCTCCTGCTCTGGTAAACAGAAACGCGTGAAGAGGTGGGCGTTTATGAACGTTGTCAACCAGGAAGGCGATACCTTTCCTTCGCTGGAAAACATTGATCTCACACAGCCTACACCAGAAAAGAACACCCCGGAGTACCAGTAAGTTAATGTCAACTATATGTGCTTACATAACTATAACTTCGACTGCTTGAGTATGTCAGACGACAATATTAGTATTGTTGGTTTACTTAGGCCTACTAGTAATCTTCCTGGATTAAGGGTCATGTTTCGCCATATTCCTATCTGGTATGGCAGGCCCTGATCAGGCTATGATCATTAAAACAAAACAAAAATTATCCTTACAACCAAATTTAATGAAACTGGCCGATGTGCAACTAGGCCACATCTAGGTCTTACAAAACACTTTGAGCCTATCTGACCAATTTTGACACCGTTTGGAACTTACCATTATACATTAGGCTGCATTCTAACACACGATGTGGCCTAGTTGCACAACTTTCAGTTTATGTCTATGATAGACCTTTATACATCCTGTATTCTGACTGTCCTTCCGTTTGCGTCTGTGCGTGCCCGTGTGGGTGCACGTGCGTGTGTGTGTGCCTGTTTTTTTTGTGCGTGTGTGTGTGTGTGTGTGTGTGTGTGTGTGTGTGTGTGTGTGTGTGTGTGTGTGTGTGTGTGTGTGTGTGTGTGTGTGTGTGTGTGTGTGTGTGTGTGTCTCTGTGTGTGTGTAGGCATGACTCTGTTTCAGAACTGGTCAGTTCTGCTTGACCTGAAAAGTCTGCCTTTTAAAGAGAGGAAGAAACTCCAATCTGCAATCAAAGAGAATGGCGGCTGCATGTCGTATGTGGTTAATAAACAGGTATTAATTGATAGTTACGTATTGGATTACCGGTGGTTAAATTCAGGTATTGGGTGATCTAGTTCAGATTACAGGTTATTCTCCTCTCCCTGCTGGGCTCTCCTCTGCTCCACAGTGCTCTCTGGTTGTCAGTAGCGACGTTGCGTCCCTGAGCTCCAGCCGGTTCCGCAGTGTGCAGAAGCTTGGCACGCCTGTTGTCGGGCCGGACTATGTCTCCCAGTGCCTTGAACAGGGAGTCCTCCTGCCCCTTGATATGTACAGGCTGGAGGTACCCTCTCCCGGACCGTCCTACCCCCCTCCTCATCGTATTTCTCCTCCACCCTCTCCTCCTCATTGCACTGAGAAAGGTAACTCTCCTATCTTACTGTCTTTAGCGTTGTTTAGCTGTGTTGTAGAATTCCTTCGATCAGTGATGCATGCAACATATTTGGTGTGTATATTTCCATAAAGGCAACATTCACTCTGAATGATGGATGTTGTTTACTTGTGAGTTAGGTACTTCCCAAAAATGAAGCAACTGTTAAACACGATTACTCTGAATCCAATATCCAAGCACAAAAATATCGAAACTCATATTTTACAATAAAATCGAATGATTTGAATTTGCGTCTAAAAACATTTTGGTCGCACCCTAGATAACAGCCCTTGGAAATCAAAAACACGCAGTTACGAATAGGTCTGGCAATTACGGAAGAGGATTATGGCCACACATAAAAAAAAAAAAATAGTTCTGACTTTATTCTCAGAATTCTGAGAAAAAAGTCTGAATTCTGACTTTAAACTCGGAATTCTGACTTTAAACTCGGAATTCTGACTTTAAACTCAGAATTCTGACATTAATCTCAGAATTCTGACTTTAATCTCAGAATTCTGACTTTAAAGTCAGAACTACAGGTACCTGTAAGGACCAACCTCCGTGGGAGAGACACTTTGCTTTATGCAGTAGGCGGAAACCACACGCAGAGTAGCCAGTAGCCCTAGCCTACTTGTTCCAGGCTAGGTCTTAGGGATGTCTTCCCTTAGCGACTTCTTGCGGGTTTGAGAGGTTCCAGAAGAAGCCATTTCGTTAATGGAAGACCAAAAGGTGAGTGAAACTGGCACCAAAACAACACATGTTCCAGTTTCACTCACCTTTTGGTCTTCCATTAACGAAATTGCTTCTTCTGGAACTTCTCGAACCCGCAAGAAGTCGCTAAGGGAAGACATCTTAGCACAAGTAGGCTGGGGCTACTGGCTACTCTGCGTGTGGTTTCCTCCTACTGCATAAAGCACAGTGTCTCTCCCACGGAGGTCAGTCCTTACAGATAACCGTAGTTCTGACTTTTATCAGAATTCTGAGAAAAAAAGTCAGAATTCTGAGAATAAAGTCAGAACTCATTTTTTTTTTATGAGTGGCCCTAATCCTCTTCCTTAGGCAATGTCTAGCTAACTAAATAACAGTCGTTTTTATCAAGTCAAATTCCATTGTGAATAAATTGAGTGAATTTTTCTTCTGTCTTGTATGGATTCTAATTATGTTAATATGTTGAATATTTTTCTGACAGAAGCCAGACCATTGGCCGTGCAGTGTGTAGACCCGCCCCCAGTTCTCAAAGCTGTCCATCAGGCAGAGGAGACAGGGCAGCCTGAACGAGATGGAAGGTGGGGAAGACTCATTGACGCATCAGTAGCCGCGTTTACATGGACACTTCTGATCCGATTAAATTTGTAATCGGAATATCCTATCATGCAATCCGAATGTACTGTATATATGGCATTTACAAAAGTGGTAAGCATACGTTCGTATGTCTCTCGCGCACAACCGTTATGTTGGTCTGTACTTATATGATATACGTAAGGGATAATGTTGTACAGAACGCCGCTCATTATCGGGAAAAAAAGCCCTGACAGGGCAAACCGGACCCCAACGCAAAGCAGAGGTGTCTTGCTTAGCCCTGAAGGGTATTATTTTCGATAATGACCGACGACGTTCTATACATTATCCCACTTGTTACACAGCTACTTGCTAAAACAAAATACCTTCACACTAGGGGTGGGAAAAATAATTGATTCTTCGGTGCATCGCGATTCTCACTAGAACGATTCTGTCTCGATGCAGACAAATTAATAATCAGAATTATTATTATTATTATGATTTGATTTTTTTTGCCTGCTGCAACATTCTGTTCGCCAGAGATGGATCATTTTCGTAATTTTAAAATTATTGAATTTATCTTCAGTGTGAATTGGCCAATCTGATTTGTCTTGACACAATTGCGATTAATCCTACGCATTGCATGAGCGCAAACTCACAGCCAGACACAAGAACTCCTTCTAATTCAAGAGCTGCTTTTTCTTTAGTGACGTAGAAAAAAAAGATTAGAAATAAAATAAAACTGAAACTTATTTTTTGCATGCTTCCATATTGTGTTATAATGCAAGCTGAATTGATTATTGCATTGTTCATAGAAAGTCATATTTGTGACAAATGCTTTCTCTCTTATAAAATATTAGATAAGTATATTAATCTGTTGATGTCTTTAATGATCATCACAAAAGTAGGAAGTGATAAGCAAACTCTGAGTAGCAAACTCAGATGTATATATATATTTTTGAAAATCACGCATGTAAATGTGCATAAAAAAAATTGTTGCATCGAGATGCATCGATAATCGCTTCAGAATCGAATCGTTGACCTCATAATCGGAATCGAATCGAATGGCGAGGTGCCAAGAGATTCCCACCCCTACTTCACACGGTGGGTCTTTTTATAATTACCATTCGTAGTGTTGATCAGCAGAGAAATAGTCTGCCAAAGACGTTGACGTCATTTAGCAACTGGACACGCTGGGGTTGATAAGTTACCGGACAACTTGCGGAGTAATAAGGCGTGAATCATGCAAAAATTCCACTTTCCTTGACAGCGGTCAAGTTCGGTGTGCATAAAAGCACAGCCGGACCAGTAGCAAACTACTGCAGCTGCTGATGTCATCTCTCTAAATTGAAAAGTAGCCGCACCTACCCCAAACCAATGGGTTTACATGTACATACATGTAGATTATAGCGGACTACACCACCTTTTTTATTCCGCATGGAATTCCAATCCGATCAGAGAATTGTATTCCGATTGAGGCGTATATCTGATCATTTTTTCTTCTGAATGAGCTGTTCTTCCACTTCTAATCGGATCAGAAGTGTCCATGTAAACGCGACTAATGTGCCAACCACCAATAATAACCAGGCCACTATGATCAACTAATATAGTATCAAATAATAAAACAATATTTACAGATTTTACACAGAGAAGGATAGTGACCTTCCGACATATCCAGAAGACTTTCAAGTGGCCAAGTATTCAATCTTTAAAAAGGTAATGTATATTTTCACAATGTATTTAGTAGTGACAGTGTATGTGAGTATAGCCCTATATGTTACAATCTCAGAAGGCTCTACCAGTCATACATATATGACCCCTTACCCTGGCCCCCTGAAGGGCAAACAAAAAAGAGAACCCTTAATTGACATGAAATAAATATGGAGAATTAAACAGCACCAGGAATGAAATGAAACATTGTAGTATTATAAGCAAACATATTTTATACAATGTAAAATAAATAGTAAATGAGGATTGTCCACATATGGGGTGGCTGGTGAGCGAGCTGGTAGCCCTCAGGTGGCAGGGGTCCAATCACAGCACCGGGCAGGGGTGGAAAGGGCCGTGAAGAGAACCTCTAATCTGGTGCCTACTGGGCAGGCTAGTGCTGGCTAACATGATGATGTCACTGTAGGGAGAGCTGAAGGAAACTCTGAGGAACCACCTTTCTTTGATTGTTAAGATAATCGTGAGCTACCATAATTGGTTTGACAGCCTCTTTAAATTGTAGATATAAATCTGCTTTAAGCCAGGTTTCACATGGCCCAGATTATTATCTTATTTTCAACAATTCGATCCTGGAGCCAGAGCGCTTTGGTTGAAAGCGATCTTACATTCTCGCATCTTCTTTATAGCTCTGTCATCAAAAAATTGAGCTGAGTGTCCGCTCAGCTCTGAGGAAGAGGAAGTTAACAATAACAATGAGATTTAAGTTGATTTAGGGTTGCCTTTTTCTGCGGTTTTTACACCTGGAGACGTCATGTGGCAGTGTCACAATACTACCAGGTGCAGGTTTATTATTAACCTCCAGCTTGAAGTTGCTGGTGTAACCAGGGTAAAACATTAAGGGGCCTCAGTGTCAGCATTGCCTGCTATCTCCCAAGTTAACTTCTAGGCTGCAACTTTGGCCAGTATTGGATACCAGCTGGGATGCAAGTGATTAGCAAACCTGCTGGCAAAATACTAGCCAATGTTGCAGTCACGAACACTAGTTGGGTTAAGCTTGTTAGCCTGGCTAAGAAATCGATCTATGCTTCTGACATAATTGAGGCGCCTACCCCAGTAAGTCTAAAAGCGTCTCTCATCAGTACCAGGCTTTCCCCACAGGGAGGGTCAGTTTTCTGCCAAACCCAGGACCTGCTACATTTACCTATATAACGCTCAACATAACCCCTGGCAGGTAGAGGTCCAGAGAGAATGAATCGAGGCCAACCCATCATAACCATGTTGTGTTTTGCGTCTTCTGATTGTCTCATCCTAGTGTCGTTGGTACCACATGATTTATAATGTTGTCAAAGATGGTTTCAGTTGGGTGCAACCAATCTAGACCATAGTCTACCAGAAAGCCTCCTTGAGCAAGATGCCTGCACCCACCGGCTCATTAAGAACAAAAATAATCACAGAAATCACTTTGGGAAAAAATTAAATCTCTAAACGACTAAAGAGTGAAGATAGTACCATACAGTGATATGAGATGGGAGCCAGCCAGATCAATAAAATGTGATTGTGTTTCCTAGGTGACGGGTGACGCCTGGTGTGTGGTGGAGCTGCAGAGCGTCAGAGTGGAGGGGGTGCAACGGTACCGGGTGGTCCGCTCCAGGATGGAGAGCCAGGTAACATCAGCTCCAGCTCCAGTAAAAACACGAAGGAGTTTTCTTTGATAAAGTATGGTATTGGAAGAACAGAACCATGGTCATGGATCGTCATGGATCGTCATGGATCACCATGTGGCGGTCTGTACCGCCGTGCCCTAGCTGTGTTAGCTGAGTGAGATGTATTAGCTAAGTGAGATGTGTTAGCTGAGTTAGCTGTGTTAGCTGTGCACCCGCTCTAACCCGCTGAGCCCTGCTGACAGGCGACTGGCCGGGTGATCCAGTGGCTGGCCTTCCCCAGGATCTCCACGGAGGCTGTGTACACGTACCTGTCCCTGAGGGAGGAACTGCAGGCCGAGGGGCTCCAGCCCCAGCTCCTCCTCCCTGTGGACGCCCCGGAGGAGCTGGGCTCCGCAGCCCTGAGGCTGGTAAGACACACGGACGCGGCGCGCGCACGCACGCACGCACGCACGCACGCACGCACGCACGCACGCACGCACGCACGCACGCACACACACAGATCTGTGTGTTACATTCACTACACCCAGCGTTACATTCACTATAGCACATCACACATTAACATGCACTGCAGTACAGTTATTAACATTCAGTAGGGTTCTAACATTCACTACAGTACATTAAATAATTACATTCAGTACACTACGGTTATTACATTGACTACAGTATATTATAACATTCACGACACAATCCCTCTACACAATCACTACATCACAGTGAGTTGATCGCAAAAAGAAGAAGCCATGCTCTGTTGTGTGTGTGTGTGTGTTGGGGAATAAAGTTGACCTGATTTGATTGGACTGGTGTTTGCTCCTTGGCGTTGGCAGCTGTTGCTGGAGGAGAGACTGAACACAGGAAGTCTGCCACAAGAAGTGGGGGTGTTTGTGGAGCTGCTCTGGGCCGAAGCCCTTGGTTGCCTCGACAACGTCCTCAGTGTCCCGGTCACCGACCTCAGCCTCAACGACGTAAGGCTGTGTGTCATGCGACCAAAGCGTTATTCCCACATTTTACATTTGGTCAGTCTTTCTGTCTGTCTGTCTGTCAGTCCATCAGTTTGTTGGTTTGTTATTAAGTCAGTCTGTTAGTGAGTTGGTTTATTAAGAAGGGATCATTATTCAAAATAAGTAGATTTTGCCAGGTTACAAAATCTCGAAAGTGCTGTAGAATAAGTTTAGCGATGGGATTCCTTTTAACTGCAATCACATAACTTTGTCCTCACCAACTCATCAAGCATGCATGCCTTAAGCTCACCTGTCAGACTCTCAGTCAGTCTGTTAAGTAGTCAGTCCGTCAGTCTGTTACTTGTCAAGTTAGCTAGAGGTTAGTCAGTTAGCTAATTAGTCAGTTCTTATCGAAGTCCCCAGATTGTCACAAGTTTAGTTATTTTTGCGATTCCCTGTGTGGTTGGGTTAAGCTGTTTTAGCTGTGTTAGCTGAGTTAGATGTGCTAGCTGAGTTAGTTGTGCTAGCTGAGTTAGCTGAGTTTGCTTTGTTAGCTGTGTTAGCTGTGTTTGCCGAGTTAGCTGAGTTAGCCGAGTGAGCTAAGTTAGCTTTGTGAGCCAAGTTAGCTGAGTTAGCCAAGATAGCTGAGTTTGCTGTGTTTGCTGTTTTAGCCTTGTTAGCTGTGTGAGCTGTGTTAGCCTTGTTAGCTGTGTTTCACAGAGGTAAAGAGGGTATATAGCCGCTGTGTGTGTCCAGGTGAGCAGGGCGGAGGGCCACCTGCTGCAGGCCCAGAGGCTGCTGAAGGAGGGCCGCCAGGCGGACGCCTCCACTGCTCTCATGGAGCTCTACGCCCTGCTGCCCCACCGGGAGACTGCCCCCCCTGTCCCCACCGCCCGCCACCTCTCCCTGAAACTGGACCTATGCCAGGTGACACACACACAGATATATACATCTAGACACACACGCACAAGCTATCACATTTATTACTTGCTATTTTTTTATTAGCTATTACTTATTATTAAGTTAAGAGTTGAGCCCAGCAGAGTTCTGAATGGAGGATCTTGTGTGTGTGCAGCTGATCCGAGACATGCTCAACGTCAGCGAGATGAACCTGAGGTCGCCCGTGTCCCTCAGTGTGGGGAAGTACCGCTCCCTGAGGTGTGGCATCGAAGTGGTTCCCCCGGAAACACCAGAGTTCCGGAGGGTTGTGGCCCGGCTGTCAGACAAGTATTGGTTCAACATGTGTACTTTGTTCTGTTTCTGTTCACATTCCTGTATATAAGGAGCGGCTGGCAGGCTTTGCACAAGGTTTTTTCATCTGTGCTAGATATTGTAGGGGATTTTTTTGGTTGATTTGTTGAATTGTTATTATATGTCTGCTAGCTAGATGGTTTGCAATAGCGACCTTAAAAGCAGAGAAGCTGTGACCAATCACGTTGTTTATCTGAGATGATCTCTCTCTCTCTCTCTCTCTCTCTCTCTCTCTCTCTCTCTCTCTCTCTCTCTCTCTCTCTCTGTGTGTAGGAAGGTGAAAGTACTGCAGGTTCTGCGTGTCAGTCGGTGGGAGGACCAACAGATGTTCAAGAAAGAGGTTGGCAATATTAAGCCCCTCCTTCATTCCTCGGCACCAAGCAACTTTATGGGAATACTATCTCGGTGAGATCACATGCACAAAAACGCACATATACACTCACACACAGACACACATCCCCCCACTCAAGCACAGATACATATACGCAAACAGATAGCTACTTATGTCTGGCATCACAGACATGATTTTAATAAAGTAAATTCCATTCAACTAGGAAGCAATCGTATCCATGTTCATTAATCCGTACGTTTGATTGATATGTGGTGTGTAGTGGTCTGCTGCTTCCATGTGTTGGATCAGAGGATCATGGAATAGAGCGGACGGACATCGGGAACCTCGGCAGTGGAATCTACTTCACCGACTCCATGCGGTGAGCACCACCCACAATGCACCACTCCCGTATGTCTTCTGCACACAGTCATAATACAATTTATTTCCATTAAAGGGTGCTATCTCCCCAGCGGTTTAACATAAAAGTATGAAAATAATTGTAATAATGTTTAAAGGTCCCATGGCATGCCACCAGGTGTGGTGTGAACAGCTGGTACAAGCCCTTTTGAAAATCTGCCCCTTATGACATCACAGGTGGGCGTGTCCACCTAGATGTGTGCTGGATAGATCAGTCTACCAGCCTACCCAGTGGACTGTAGCAAGCGTTGCTCATCTATCCGTCACACATCTAGGTGGACACGCCCACCTTTGATATCATAAGAGGCAGATTTCCAAAACGGCTTGTAACGGCTAATCACACCACACCTGGTGGCATGCCATGGGACCTTTTACAATTATATTATTCATTCATAGATTGAGCCTTTTTAGTTAATCCATAAATAACTTCTTCTCTATTGCCTTTTATTGTCTTCAAAATGTTACTCCTGCCTTTGTAAAGCACTGAATGGCCCGGTGTTTGAAGGTTGGTACATAGACATACCTGCCATGTCTCAACACCAAAGAAAGAGTGTGTTAGTATCTTTGTAAAGTCCCTGTGTGCATTTCATGTGGTGCCCCGACAGCACCAGTCTGAAGTACTCCAAGCCCAGCGAGGCCAGCGGCTCCAGGCTGGTCCTGGTGTGTGACGTGGCTCTGGGGCGCTGCCTGGAGGTCAGGAAGAAGCACCTCCGTCTGACCCAGCCCCCCGACACCTACCACAGTCTCCATGGGCTCCGACACACCCCCGCCAACCACTCCCAGTTTGTGGTACGTTGTGTGTGTGCGGGCATGCGTGCGTGTGTGTGCAATGGGCATTTGTGAGTGTGTGTTTACGAATGTGTGTGTGTGCGGATGTGTCAGCTACAGTAACTGTGTGGGATGATGTTCTGCAGGATGACGAGTACGTGGTGTACAGCACTGGGCAGGTGATGCTCAGGTACGTGGTCCAGTTCACTGTAGAGGAGGACCGGCTCCGAGAGTTCACCCCTTCCATTGAGACCTCCTTATCACCGGCTCTATACGACACCTGCCAAGGTAACTACATACAGGGGTTTCCGTGGTAAACGCACACCTTAAAGATACACCTCAGCACTCACCATGGTAACAGTACACCTCAGTACTCACCATGGTAACAATTCACCTCAGCACTCACCATGGTATCAGTACACCTCAGCACTCACCATGATAACAGTACACCTCAGCACTCACCATGGTAACAGTACATCTCAGCACTCACCATGGTAACAAAACACCTCAGCACTCACCGTGGTAACAAAACACCACAGTACTCACCATGGTAACAACACACCTCAGCACTCACCATGGTAACAAACAACACCCATCAACCACCATGCTTAAAAAAAATTTACCACTAAGCTATACACAAGTTCATACACAAGACTTTGAAATTTGATTTTTGTGTGTGTGTTGTGTCCGGATTGGATAATAAGATGATTTGCTGCCTGTCTGTTCAGAGTTTCACCTAGAGGTGATGGAGTTGGAGAGTAAGAAGAACCCACTGGATGATGTCAGGGCTGGGCTGCAGGACGCCTCGGGCCAACAGCTCCCCCTGCAGGCAGTCCATGTGAAGTGCAAGCTGATGGACCTGCTCGCTCGGGTACCAGAGACCACCCATGGAACAGCAGATCTATAATAACCCTACGATCACAGTACTCTATGTTGTAATGAAAGCAGTCATATTGCCACGAGAGTCAGGACAAAAAAATAATAATTAGGAGTGTCTGAAGTGAGTCGCTTTCATGTGGAGCAATCAACCAATCACAAGACTCCACTGAGAACGCATTTGAACGCACAAATGCTTGATCCGATAACAATATAATTTCAGTTTCTTTTATTTGCAAACATGCTCCGATTGAAACACAACCGTGTCTCTTTTGGCTGTCAGGTGATCATCTTCCAGAAATACACCAATCAGAGCAGTGTTCCAATCGAGGCCAAGTACGTGTTCCCATTGGAGGAGCGCGCGGCGGTGTGTGGCTTCGAGGCCTTCATCAACGGGAAGCACGTGGTGGGACAGGTACGGCTGTTCTATTTCTATTTTTATTTATTGCATTCTTACTGACCGCCAGAGGCAGTGCTTAACACTGGATGTTATCCATCGCGCATACGCAGGTCGAGTATTTAATATCAAAAAAGTCACATGTGACCGGGGATGACGTCGGGCCACCCGTCTATATAAGCCCACGTCACTCTCCAAGATGTCCCTTGTATCTTCTCGCAGTAGCGAATACAGGTTTAGAGTACGGATTAAGCTGGAATAAAAGCAATATTAGCCGGTGACTCTTTGCTGGTAGCCCTGCAACCGCATGGTTGGAGCCACGGATTCGTCCTCCAAGGGCTGTGATTAGTCACGCACGGCTATGTTATGAACGCCGCATACCGGTGTTTTCTCCGGTGAGCTCGGCTCACATTAACGCTAGGCTGACACAGCATCTTCACCAGCTGTAGCGGCTGCTAAGGTAAGTATTCTCTCTGTGTTAGCTTTAAAGTTAAGTAAGATAAGGGGATCCTGTTTTCGTCAACCGCTTAAGCTTACGTCTTGTTTTGTTTGCCTCGCTGCATCGGAGATTGCCATTAACGGCGTTTAATACCTTTTGTGGCAACTTTTGTTTCAGTTAATTAAAGGCTCCCTGACGAGTGTTTTCGCTTGTTGAAGCGTGTTTGGAATTTACGACCAGATTATGGTTAAGGCTAGTGGGTAAATAAGAAAAATAAATTCATTTTGAAAGAAAAAAACAAAACACTGTTTTAGTTTTACGTTGAACAGTTGCTGCCCTTTTGTTGAATTATTACTGTCGGGTGCTTTCGCTCAGTAGTAACTATGTGAATAGTCTTTTTACTCTGGAAAAATACTATTTTGGATAGCTTAATTCCCCAAAAAAGTTAGGCTCACATGGTTGCCGCACTTGCATGGCTCCACTGCTAGCCCTAGATGGACATGATGAATGCCTCGGTGTGGTCCACCTGAGGGAGGAACTGTCCGACGATCACTGTATAAATTGCAGTTTCATGCCACCTGGGCTGAAAGTGGCAAGACTAGCCGAGTTGGAAGGACCTCAGGTTGAAGGCGAGCTTCCCCCGCCTCGAAGAGAACCAATGGTACGAGTACGCTCCCCACCCAGGGCTGCCCCGTCCAGGAAGAAGGCTAGGAAGGCTGACGGTTATGCTGCCAAAGTAGACAAGCTAGTGTCAGAGTTCGCTGAGATTACGATTTTGCTCTTTAACCCTCAGTCAGTTAGGTTAGCGTCAACCCAGGGGTCAATCCCTCAGGTTGAGGCTCCAACTACACCAGAATGGGACGGACAAGCCCTCTCTACGAGGGCTTCCTGTAGCCAGTTCTATGAGGACAGGCCGTGACAGGGCGAGGTAAAGGCTTCTACCCAGGCTTTTGAAGACGGCTCCCAGCATGTAGGGAGTGGGTCTAGGGCAGGCTCAGAAGCTTCCCCGGCCATGGTTAAGCCAGTGGTCCGACTGGCACTGGCACGCTTACGGTTGGATGAGGCTCCAGCAGCAATTGCTCCAGCTAGTGCATTCTTTAGGCGTATCCCGCCACACGATACTTTTTCTGTCCCTCACTCCCAACCATATATTGAGGAGCTTCACAGATGCTGGCCAGACCCCAGATCTCTACCTCACCACACCAATGACAGCAGGGCCTTGGCTTCAATGCAGAATTCCAGCAAGCATGGACTTGACCGAATTCCAGCCGTAGAGCCGACCATTGCCTCCCTCATTGAGGCACCAGAGGAGGTGTTGAGGCCGAATGCTCGCTGTCCCAGGCCACAGTGTCGCATCACTGATGACCTATTAACGAGGTGCTATGACACAGCGGCACATATGGGCCGTATCGGGAACTCCTTGTCCCATTTGATACTGACCCTGTCTAAGTCCTTGCAATCATCCAGTGCAGATACTTCAGCACAGTCTAAGTGACACGTCTTTGCAGGCATTTGCCTTCATCACCAGAGAGCTTGGTAGGCTGATGTCGTCGCTTACGCTGGCTCGCTTCCAGGTATGGCTGGCCCAGTCCCTATTATCAGAGCCATGCCGGAGAACCCTCCGCGCTCTCCCCGTATTTCCGGGAGAGCTGTTTGGGCCAGCAGCACAACAGGCCTTGGATCGTGGGATCCAGGCTTACCAGACACGGCAGCAGTTTGCTAGCCTTCGGGGAGCTACATCTCTACCGAGACAGCAGCCTCCAAAAGGTTATGGGACCAATCGTCCTCTGCCGCCAGCGCGTCCTAGTGGTTATCCCAGGACCTCACCAGCTCCTGAGCGACCCTATCAACCCCGTCGGGCTCCCACAAGGCCTGCACCCCAGGCACAGAGGGGTAGGGATGGGGATCGAAACCCGGTTCTATCAAGGACCCGGTTCCACTTTTTTCAAAACCGGAAAATCATTAACGTTTGGGCTAATCGATACCACGATTGAGTCCCGTCGCTCATTTATAAAAAAATCTGTCCTGTAACGTAATGTTGTGTCCCTCGAGTTGCGTCACGGCAAACATGTATTACAAGTGAAACAAGTGAAGTCTGGCGGTTAACTTTGCTCGCGAGGGTGGCTGAACGGGCGAAAAGGGTGAAAATAATTTATTGTAAAGGGGGGAACACAACCTCAATGGCCAAGTACATCAGCATTGTGCATCAAATAAAGGCCAAATGCAGTACCTTCGACTGTCTCCAAATTGAAAAGACTCCTCCTGTCTCCTGTCGCACCACAGACGGGCCTGTCGTAATCATCCACTCAAAGTACGAACGGTAATCGCACACACAGACATTGTCGCTATAGTCCCGTCAGTTAAAAATAGTAATCCAATTGTGAAATCGGTGTTGTAATCGGTAGCATACAAGCTAGTTATCTTAAAAGTAAATAAAGTTTCAGACGTGGTGCGTGATGATGTGTTGAGGTTGGCTCAGTAAAACAACGGTTATCATGATGCGTTCAAACGTAACATAGAGAAACGGTAAATTGAGCTTTTGGTGAGAAACATGAGTAATACTGTATTACTCATGTTTCTGTATTGCTAACACAATTGTAGCCTATAGTGCTTTAATCATTTTAGTATATATAATTAAAACTACTGATGTCAAAAGTATTAAGAATTACATGTTTAATTTAAAATACAATTATTCATTTCCTAAATATTTTCCTCATCACTAAAAACACGTTGTATTTCCACTAATTAACAGAAAAGTATCGAGAGTGGTATCGATAAAGACTCGGATCGTTAAGGAGTATCGAAAATGGTATCAATATCAATAAATATTAATGATCCCCATCCCTACAGAGGGGTCGGGGGTTGGGGTTCCCCCCCAGGCCCCCAAGAGGACGTGGGGGCAGGTACTGACGGCTCAGGGCCGGGCGTCGGGCGCTTCGCCCAGCAGCACCTCATCTGCTGGGGAAGTTGCACTACAGACCCTTGGGTGGTGGCCACGCTTTCCCAGGGGTACAATCTCCAATTCCGACACCGGCCCCCAGTTTTCAGGGGGATCAGACTGACTACAGTCAGCGATCTCACAAGGCGACAGGCCCTCAGCCAGGAGGTATCCACCCTCCTGGAGAAGAAGGCCATCGAGATCGTAGATCCTCAGACACAGCAAGGAGGGTTTTACTCAGTGTATTTTTTAGTTCCAAAAAAAGAGGGTGGGTTTCGCCCTATACTGGACTTACGAGGGCTGAACAGTTTTCTGAAAGTATTGCCTTTTCAAATGCTAAAGACAGCAGAAGTGCTCCAGGCCTTCGCACGGCAAAGCTGGTTCACCTCAATAAATTTAAAGGATGCTTATTTTCACGTCCTGATAGCACCACATCACATGCCATACCTGCGCTTCGCATTCGAAGGGCGGGCTTACCAGTACAGGGTCCTCCCATTTGGGTTATCACTAGCCCCAAGGATCTTCACAAGGTGCATGCGGGCAGCGCTCGCACCAATGCAAGTCACCGGAATGCAAATCCTCCCTTATCGCGACGATTGGCTTATTTGCGCTCCAACCCGGGAACGGGCAGAGCAGGACACCACAGCCCTCCTAGGCCTTGTGGAAAGGTTGGGTCTTACAGTCAACTATGGCAAAAGTTGTCTAATTCCCAGCCAACAGGTACTGTTCCTTGGCACAACCCTGGACTCCATCCAAATGCTTCCCTTCCCGTCTCCGCGGCGCAGAGGCCATGCTCCAGATCCTCCTGAATTTTCGGGAGGACTCTTTCTCAGGCTGTTGGGAATGTTGACGTCAGTAACGTCAATAGTGCCACTGGGCCTCCTCCACTTGCGGCCGTTCCAAGTCTGGACCAATGGCCTCAACTTAGATCCGAGGTTGCACGGATCCAGGAAAGTCAGGGTGTCCAGTCAATGCCTCCTGGCATTACAACCCTGGAGACGCAGGGCATTTCTTGCCAAAGGTGTCACACTGGGTTCGATCCCCTCACGCCGCGAGGTGGTAGTGACCGATGCTTCGCTCTCTGGCTGGGGGGCAGTGTGGCAGCACAGGGCGGTGAGAGGGCTCTGGAGTGTGCAGCACAGGACACGGCAAATAAATGTGCTCGAGCTCCCTGCTATTTATTTAACGCACCGCAAATTCCTGCCATATTTGAGGGGCAGACATGTTCTGGTACGATGCGACAACAAGTAAGCTGTCTACAATTTGAACAACAAAGGGGGCACAAGTTCGGCTCAGTCATTACAGGTTGCACAGCAACTTCTTGTATGGGCTCCCCCTTACTTTTCCAGCCTCAGGGCGATGTACATTTCAGGGCCACAAAACACGGTGGCAACTTTCTTTCACACCAGAAACCTCCGTCGGGGGAGTGGCGGCTCCAACCAGAGGTAGTAGAGGCAAAATTAAGCAAATATGGCACAGCAGAGGTGGACCTGTTTGCTTCAGAGTCCACAACACATTGCCCTCTCTGGTTCTCTCTGTCAGAGACGAGTCCGATGGGACAGGATGCCTTGGCACATCCATGGCCACGTCAGCTCCTTTATGCCTTCCCACCATTTCCACTGATAGGGTTAACTCTACACAGAGTTCAGAAGGGGAACCACAGACTCCTGCTGGTTGCCCCAAACTGGCCAGGGAGACCTTTTCCAGTAATGTACAGGCTGCTGGATGGAGATCCATGGTGCCTGCCGAAGAGGCGGGACCTGCTCTCACAGCTGGGGGGCCACGTCTGGCACCCCAGACCAGGGTGCCTGCAGCTATGGGTTTGGCCCTTGAGGGGCCTGATCCACTTATAATGGAATGTGACCAGGAGGTAGTTCAAACCATCATTGCTCCCTCCACCAGGGCACTTTATGCTAACAGGTGGAAGATATTTGCAAAGTGGTGTGAGGCTCAGAAAGAGGTACTGGGGTGTTCCACAGTGCCAATGATACTGCGTTTTTTGCAGTCCTTACTGGGAAGGAAGCTATCTGCTTCCACTTTAAGGGTCTATGTGGCTGCAATTTCATCCAGGCACATTAAGGTTGATAGCCAGACGGTGGGGTCTCATTCTTTGGTGACCCGATTTCTTAAAGGAGCCCAGCGGAGGAACCCCCCAGGGGCTGTCAAGGTTCCCTCATGGGACCTACCTCTGGTACTTGGAGCCCTCCGTCTCTCCCCGTTTGAGCACCTGGATCCGGCGCCAGTGAAATGGCTGTCGGCAAAGGTTGCCTTTCTTCTAGCGATCGCGTCAGCCAAGCGTGTGAGTGAGCTTCATGCGTTGTCAGTGAGTGAACAGTGCATACGCTGGAACTCAGACGGCACAGGGGTGGCACTGTGGACTAACCCATCTTTTTTTCCAAAGAGACTGCCTTCGGCCCACTATAATCAGGTCATAGAGCTAGCAGCTTATGGCCACACCCACCGGATGAGGAAGCTAGTTCAGCAGAACTACTCTGCCCGGTGGAAGCCTTGAGATGTTACATACAGGAAACTGCTGGTTTTTGCCAGTCTGATGGCCTGCTTGTCTGCTACGGGGGCCTGAGGAAGGGGCAAGCGCTGTCCAGACAGAGGCTTTCCAAGTGAGTGGTGGAGGTAATTGAGGAGGCATACAAGTCCAGAGGACTGCCTTTGCCTCTTAACATCAGAGGCCATTCCACCAGGAGTGTCTCCACTTCCTGGGCAGCACTACGAGGAGTGCCTCCAAGTGAGATTTGTGCAGCGGCCTCCTGGACTTCAGCGTGCACCTTTGCCCGATTTTACAGGGTCAATGTTGCTGCTCACCACGCAGTGGCTGCAGCTGTTTTTCAGGCACCCTCAGGCCCTTCCTAATAGGTGGGTACAGGATTCCTCGTGACTACGTTGGTAATAGTCATCCAGTGTTAAGCACTGCCTCTGGGAATGAAATAACGAGGGTTACGTATGTAACTTTTGTGCCCTTGTGCTCATGTTTAAGTCTGCAGTCTGCCTCTGAGATGAATAAAGTACTGTATCTATCTGTTTATCCATCCATCTAGTATCTACAGCATGTCTGTCTGATCTGCAGTGTTTGTAATAGCGCTGTTATTTTTTCAGTAACAAGGTTATCTTACTAATTACTGTTTCAGTTGTTACGACGCCGTTACCGTTACTGTACGTTAAATGCGGTGCGTTACTATGAATTGATTGAATAAACTGCATAATCCGAACGCACCCCTGGCTTCAAACAAAAACTGCTAGTGAGGAGACCGGGTGGGTTAACAATGAGATAAGCGATTATGATTGGCTAAGGCAGTGTCATGTTTCATGGTAGCCAATCGGAGCCAGTGTTTTTACACACAAGCCAGGACACGCGCGCCACACACACGCACACGCACACACCAAACAGATTCTGTGAAGCAGCAGAAATGGCGAGTCCAGAGCAACCCGATGAAAAGTTGCCATTTACTGCAGTATTAGGCAGATGTTCCACAGCCTTTGCAACTAAGTAAATTAAAATTCAGTTGGAAGTATATCAGGGCCTTGAATGGGCAGTTCAACCATTTAACACATTAAGGCCAAGTAAAAGCTGCTCCGAAAATTCCAAATTCTTTGACATATAGCAACTTTCTTTTTTTTACAGTAACCCAAATAGTTACTTTCCCTGATAACTAGTTACTTTTATTATAGAGTAATTCAGTTACTAACTCAGTTACTTTTTGGAACAAGTAGTGAGTAACTATAACTAATTATTTTTTTAAAGTAACGTTCCCAACATTGCTGATCTGCCTTTCTGTGTGACTGTCTGTCAAGATGGAATAGGATTAATTGTGATGACTTGAATAGAAAAAAAACTAAAGTAGAGAAGTCATCCAAAAACCTTCTGCACTATGAAAATGGAGTTACACTTGAAAGTTCAGGCTTAAAAGCATACTCATGAGCATACTCCTAAGTGTACTTACTATATTTTAGTAAGTACATTTAAGTATTATTGGTTGGTATTTTTTAAAACAGAATTAAAGTGGCTATGTTGTGGTGTTTTGTGAATGTTTCAATCCCAGGTGAAGGAGAAAGAGCAGGCCCGGAAGGAGTACAAGCAAGCCATACAGCAAGGAGACGGAGCCTACCTCATGGACCAGGACGCCCCGGTAACGCACAGCAACCGCACCCCATCACACCAACCCTGCCTGCCCTGGGGCCCAGAAGACATGATGAGACCTGATGACCTTTTATTAGTGGATCACTAGAGCAGCTCAAGGGGATCTCTCTTCAGACAGGAAGGAGAAGCTCTGCCCAGACTTTAAGCTGGGTGTGTTGGCCTCAGGGAGCCACAGGGTGGGGGTTGAGAGCAAGAGGAAGGCTTTCATTGAACTATTTACTCAAACTTAATAGTAAACTTATGAAGAAGAACACAGTTGATCTGAAGTCTACAATTATTTGGTTTTGGATTGATCATCCAAAGTGGCACGTTATGACGTTGTTGTGAAAATTTGTAACTAATTCCCCAGACAAACAAATCCATTCCAGGTCCAGTCTATTCCAGAAGCCAGTCAGGACCCCACACAGGGAGTCACATGATCACTAACAACAAACAGCCCCTCAATGCTCTGCTCTCTGATGTTGGTGATGTCATCCCCAGGACGTGTTCACCATCAGCGTGGGGAACCTGCCCCCTGGGGCCACCGTCCTCATCAAGGTCACCTTCGTCTCCGAGCTCATCGTCAGGGATGGCTGTGTCCTCTTCTCACTTCCTGGTAGCGTGGCGCCATGGCAACAGAGTGCGGCACTCAACCAGACCACGCAGGTAAAGAGAGTGGACAGGAACACTTGATGTATGTGTGCTTGTGTACGGGAATGGTTGTGTGTTTTTGTGAGTGGGTGCGTGCATGTATGCAAGTTTGTAAGTAGAGTTATTAGGGGTCCAAACAAAAACGTAGGAACCCTATTGTAATCGTTAGTATTATTATTTTATTTCTGAATTTTTCGGCTCAAAAGTTTTAAAATATGGCAGGATTGTAGAACTCGTAAAATGAGAATCAAAGTTAGTTAGTTAGTTAGGCCTTCCATCGATGGCCTAAGTTCCCTAGGGAACATAGGCCATCGATGGAACCCCTCCTTCCTTTTCGGTCTTGTGCCTTCCGATCAAGTTGTTGCCATGTCAGCCCTTTCATCTTCATCTCCTGCTCTGTGGTTCTTCTCCAGTTGGCTCTAGGTCTTCCCCTCTTTCTCTTTCCTTGCGGGTTCCATGTTAGGGCCTGCTTTGTAATTGATTGATTTTTTCTGAGTGTATGGCCTATCCATTTCTATTTTCTCCTCCTGATTTGGGTCTCTATTGGTTCTTGTTTGGTGAGTTCACAAAGGTTGGCATTTGAGATGGTGTTGGGCCAGTAGATTCCCAGAAGGCATCGTAGACAGCGGTTGCTGTCTGTAGTTTGTTAAGTATGTTGGTGGTTGTCCTCCAGGTTTCGGATCCGTAAATTAGAGTGGATTTGACATTTGAGTTGAAGATTTTTAGTTTGGTCTTGAGTGATGTGTTTTTTGTTTTCCAGATTTTATTTAAGATGTTAAATGTTGTCCTTGCTTTCCCAATTCTGGCTTTGGCATCCTCCTCTGATCCTCCTTCTATATTAATTACACTCAAGGTATGTGAAACTGGTTACACCCTCTAGCTGGTTTTGATCCATGGTTATTCTTGTTGTTGATTCGCATTACTTTGTTTTTTGATGAGTTGATTTTGAGCCAGAGCGAAGCAGCAGTTATCTCTAGTCTGTGTGATTTCTCCTGCTTCTGTTGGTGGGTGTGTGCAAGTAGTGCCAAATCATCAGCAAAATCCAGATCCTCTAGCTGTTCGGTCAGGCTCCACTGTATGCCGGTTCGGCTGTTGTTGGTTACCTGTTTCATCCAGTCAGGACCTCAAAGGCCTCTGATACGCATCCTTCTTTGGGAAGTTGACATTTCATCCCTTGGTGAGTATTCTTGATGATGCTGAACTTTGGTGGGATGCCATAGTGCCCCATCAATTTCCACAGCATGTCCCGATTCCACACTGTCAAAAGCTTTTTCAAAGTCTATGAAATACTAAGACAGGAGAGTTCCATTCGATGGATTGTTCGAGGATAATCCTGAGGGTGGCTATTTGGTCTCCACAGGATCTAGTGTTCCTGAAGCCGGCCTGGTTTTCCCTCAGTTTCTCATCCACCGCCTTCTGGAGTCTCTCGAGTATAATGCGGTTGAGCACCTTCCCTGGTGTTGAAAGCAGCATTATTCCTCTGTAGTTTTTACGCTCCCTGAGGTCCCCTTTCTTTGGAATCTTTATAATGTTGCCATCTCTCCAATCTGGCGGGGACATTTTCTTCCTCCCAGATGATTTGCATGAGATGGTGAAGCATGTTGGTGGAGGTTTCGATGTCTGCCGTGATGGCTTCGGCTGGTATCTCATCCGGCCCCTCTGCCTTGCCTCCTCTCAGGGCCGTGATGGCCTTCTTGCTTTCAGTCTTGCTGGGGGGGGTTGCAGTTTATCCGTCCACCTCTTTAGTTGGTCTTCCTTGGTTCTGAGGAGTGTTCCCCTGTGAGTTTTTAATGTGTACTTGAGTTTGTTTGAACTTCTGTTTAGTACCTCTTTCTTCCCCCTTCTCTTGCTCACTTTCACGATCGTTTCGGTGGATAGCCAGGGTTTGATGTTTTTTTTTCCTTCTCCCTACGACTTCTTTGCATGTCTCTTTCCAAATGCTTTTCAGACCTTTCGACGTATCCTCCAGTGATCTTGGGGTTTCTGCTACCTGCTGTTGTAGTAATTGTAGTGCTTGGAACCGGTTGTGTAATGTGACTTGGTAGAGTTCAGATGTGCCTATATCCTGAAATTGTTGTACATTGAACTTGACTCTTCCTTGTCATGCGTTTCAGTTTCAGCTGGATCCTTGCTGTAACCAAGTGATGGTCAGATCCAGCATTAGCTCCTCTTCTAACTCTGACATCCAGCAACGAATGCCTAAACCTTTGGCTAATGCAGATGTGGTCAATCTGATTTTCTGTGGTCAGCAGAAACCCAAGTCGCTTTATGGATGTCCTTGTGTGGGGAAATGGACCCACCGATGACCAAGTTGTTGTCTGCACAAGCCGCTGCAAATCTTTCTCCATTTTCGTTGATGGATCCTAGTCCATGTCTTCCCATTACCAGTTCGTAGCCATTGTTGTTTCCTCCTTTCTTGGCATTCATGTCTCCCATCAGGATTATTATGTCCTTCTTTCTTGGCCTGAGTATGTGGTATAGTTGGTTGTAAAAGATATCCTTGGTTTCATCGGCTGCATCGTTCGTGGGGGCGTAGCATTGTACTACCTGGAGGTTTATTTTCTTGTGTGTAGTATGGAATCTGGCTGTGATGATCCTTGAGTTGATGGGTTCCCAGCTAATAAGGGCCCTCTGTGCTTCTTTGGAAAGCATGAATGCTACTCCCTCTGTATGTGGTGCAGAGCCATCTAGGGGCCTGGAGTACAGTGTGAACCCTCCGCTCGCCAAGCTTTGGACGCACTGTCTCCATGCGGTTTTCCATGTGCGTCGTCATTTATTCTTTAGCTTGGGATGCTGAAGAGTCTTCCTTTCCAAGACTTTGGGATTTTTTTACCACTAGGAAAGTGCAATATGCATGAAACTTGCTACACATGCAACATTCCTTATGATGAACAACTTTCTATTCACAAGTCGCAACCCATATGGTCAGACCATTTAGACTTAATGCATTGGCTACAACACGACCAAAGACCTACACATAAACTGCTGGAGGTGATAAAAGCTGCAAACTTGGCACACATATACCAGGTGACTGTAGGACTATATGGTGATCAATATATAGAAATAAGTCCAAAGACGGCAGAGATATAGTATACCCATGCCAAATTTCATTTTGGATGCATTTGTCTGAAGATGCCTTTCTGAACCGCGGCCTCTCTCCAAATTTAATTAAATTGAATGATGGAAGCCATGCTATAACCATGAATTATTTTTATCCGTCTGTACTTTATATATATGTATGTTATTTGCATATCTTTGTGCGTAATGTGTCTACTGTTTCTGTGTGTCATGTGTATATCTGTAATATGTCTTTGTGCAAAATGTCTGTGTGTATTGTATCTGTTTGTAATGTGTCTGTGTGCAAAGTGTCTGTGTGTAATGTATCTGTGTGTAATGTGTATCTCTCCAGGCCAGTGTGGAAAAGACATGTGTGACTAATGATGCCGCCAGTTCCCGGTGAGTTGAGACTCAAGACAGGGTGGACCAATAGTTGAAATAGCACTGATAACCTCAACATACTCAGGTTACTCCCACTATCGCACATCTAATCCTGAAGGTGTGTGTGTGTGTGTGTGTGTGTGTGTGTGTGTGTGTGTGTGTGTGTGTGTGTGTGTGTGTGTGTGTGTGTGTGTGTGTGTGTGTGTGTGTGTGTGTGTGTGTGTGTGTGTAGTGAGTTTAGCCTGCAGATGTCCGTAGAGATGCCCTATGAGATCCTGAGGTTGCAGTGCAGCACTCACAGAGTTCAGATCAAGGTAGGGTCACTCTGCTCAGGAGGGTATGGCCTAAACTCACCTCTGTTGGGCCTTTGTACTCCTGACACTTCCTCATGCACTTTCAGAGCACTGTTACATCTGACGGGTGTCTGTCTGTGTGTGTGTGTGTGTGTGTGTGTGTGTGTGTGTGTGTGTGTGTGTGTGTGTGTGTGTGTGTGTGTGTAGACAACAGCCTGTAAGGCGGTAGTTAACGTGCTCCCAGGTGAGGTGGTGGGGGCTGACGGCTTCCAGCTGTCAATCACTCTTTCTAAGCTCCACCTCCCCAGGATGTGGGTGGAGAATCATCCCGACAAGGACAGTCAGGTGAGTGATGGTTACTTGTCTTTCTGTCTGTTTGTTTTCCTGTCTTTCTGTCTGTTTACCTGTCTCTCTCTCTCCATCTCTCTCTCTGTCTCCCTCTCTCTCTCTGTGTCTCCCTCCCTCTCTCTGTGTCTCCCTCCCTCTCTCTCTGTCTCTCTCCATCTCTCTCTGTCTCTCTCTCTCTCTCTCTCTCTCTGTCTCTCTGTCTCTCTGTCTCTCTGTCTCTCTCCATCTCTCTCTGTCTCTCTCCCTCTCTCTCTCTCTGTCTCTCTCCCTCTCTGCCAGGCCTGCATGCTGGTGTTCTACCCAGACTTCCCGGTGGGGGTTGGGGGTGTGGACGAGGTGGTGCTCCTGCTGGATGCCTCTGAGTCCATGGTGGAGGACGGGGCGGTGAACGCCAGAAGGATCGCCCTGGAGGTTCTGAAGGCTCTGCCGCCCAGCACCAGGGTCAACGTGGTGTTCTTCGGGACAGGTGTGGTCCACACTATCCGATCCGAAGTTTAGCAATTCTCATTGATTGGTAGTTTGGGATTAAAATTATTGTTTTGAGTTGGAGTTAACCTTTTATTTGACCTTCATCAGAACAAACTGAGCTCTTCATCTCTGCCAAGCCGCTCAGCCACGTCCTCCAACCAGCCAGAAAGTTTATCCTGGTGAGTTTACAGCCAATCAATGCCTCAAAATACCCTCTGAGTTCAGGCAGCAAATCACGGCTTCAGAATTGCCTCTGAGTTCAGGCAGCCAATCACTGCCTCAGAATAGCGTCTGAGTTCAGGCAGCCAATCACTGCCTCAGAATAGCCTCTGAGTTCAGGCAGCCAATCACTGCCTCAGAATACGCTCTGAGTTCAGGCAGCTAATCACTGCCTCAGAATAGCCTCTGAGTTCAGGCAGCCATCACTGCCTCAGAATACGCTCTGAGTTCAGGCTGCCAATCACTGCCTCAGAATAGCCGCTGAGAGAGGCCAGAGAAAGGGAGGGACAACCGATGGAGCTATATATATGTAATAATGTTCATTCTTTGTTTCAAAGAGCCATGCTATGTGTGGCTGGGAAATAAGCTTGCAGGTAAAAAGAAGGGCTGCATGATATATTGTTTTCGTATCGAAATCGTGATACGCGCATGTGCGATATAAAATAATATATATATATATATATATATATATTAGGGATGGGCACGAGTAGTAAATTCCAAACTCGAGTGATCGAAGGAATTCCTCGAGGATCAATCGAGTACTCGTTTAATCAAATCTATTTTTAGAATGTAACGCATCTGCAGCAGGAATAGGCTTGATGATGAACGGCAACATTACCAACCAAACATGTAATGCTTATTCTCCATCAAAACAGTCTGAGTTATCAGAGTATTCATTATTTATTTTTGCAAACGTTCAAAACACATTTTCCTTACAAAAATAAATATGCGTCTCACGATTTAAATCACGTCGAACCAAGGCCTGCAACAGTTTAAAAAAAACAAAAACAAGTAGCCTAACCATTGCAAATAATTTAAATCTGCAAATAAAACGGCAGCAAATGGACTATGGAATTACTCAGCGTTGTGATCTTCTCTACACGGCCGGGATTAGAGCTGCGTCTTGCGGCGGTTAAAATAGCCGACACACTTGGTTGCTGCAGGTCTGCTTTCCCGAACTCACCGTTGTGTTTCAGGAGCATATGTTGCCGCATAGTACTTTCTTGTAGCTAGATTTCGCTTGGCATATTTTACATTTCACCTTATGATCTCCTATTTCTAGTATTTCAATTCTTCGCTTTGCTTTGCTTTAACCGCCATGTCTTAACTTTTTGAATTCTGGCGTGCATGCACACGGCACGGAACGCGCCACACAGAAATGGATACATTTCATTTGCTTTGTGCCCACGGCATGCGTTAGTGGCGCCGACAGAAAATGTATACATTTGCTTCAGAAAACTTTGTTTGTGTGTGTATATGCAAACTCGAGTTTGCCTGTCCCACCAACCGAGTTCATTTGTAACGAGGAGTACTCGAGTAATCGATCTACTAATCTACAAGATAAGTCGTTTAAGAGTTAAGGTGTCTTTAATCTACAAGAGAAATCCTTAAGATTTAAGGGTTCTTTAATCTCCTAGAAAAGTCTTTAAAGGGATACTTCGCCGGTGGAGATATGAAGGTTATATGAAGTCATTAATTCTATGTATTATAAATGTGCAAAAAAATAAATAATCGGTTCATCCTAGCCCGAGAAAAGGCAGAAAGTATTCTCTCAGAGTCAGAAATCCTTCAACTACCACATTGCATTGCGCTCGCTGCACCGCCCGCCTGTTTCCGTTTAGAAGAGGAAGGACCCATTATACTAGCGCGAGTAGTAGCGCAAGCAAACTTTCTGTTTTTTCAAACGCATCATTTGTAAATGACTGTACAGCATAAAAACATTTGCTAATTACAGTAGCTCGGCATATCAAGCATTTGTACAGTGTTTATCTTCTACAGTAGGCTTACTTTAGTATAACAGCAGTTGGGTGTTATACTAAGTTTTATTCATGAAAAAACATGAAAAAAAACAACAACTATTTACAAAAATAAAACGTGTCGGGTGCGTTTGCTAGAGTCAAAATAGTCACAGCTGATCTTGAGCATCTACTGCAGGGATGGGCAACTTTCATGATAAAGAGGGCCACATTTTTCATCATAACCATCGGAGGGCCACATGACTGCACACTTCAACTAAACGTGAGCTGAGAGAAGCTACACAATTTTGAATTTGGTAGATATGATTTCCTGTATTCTGGTTTATTTTGGGGATGGCCACTACCTAAAAAATCATCCAGAATCATAACCTATGTACGGTATGTTAATTGAACCAACATACGTTAATTTCATGTTTTCCATGCTCAAACAGCCACATGAATGGTCAGTATTTTTATCAGTGCAAAGGGCTCACATACATCATCATTCAATGAAGTCAAAAAACTGAAAAACAGTGGCCCAACAGTAAGTGCAACAACTCAATGAACTCAAACCCAACAAGCAGTTGTAGTAGTTGTAGTGGCGACTTAAGTGGATATCTTTAATGACTGATATCGCTTCTAAGCAAACTAGACGCATGGGTTTGCCTTTGAATTCTATGAATTCTTCTCATCTTTCTTGACCGAGTTTTCTGTAACTCGATCAATTATTATTATTCTTTTATTATTATTTTTTATTATGTGCGGGCCTGACTGAGTGAGGATGCGGGCCGCATGCGGCCCACGGGCCGCGAGTTGCCCATCCCTGATCTACTGTCTCCTGGTAGCTATGGTACTGCCCATCTGGTGCTGGGTAATTAGCTCTGATGGCCTGAACAACACAGGAAGCCGATACTGTCTAAGAAAGAAAGAGAACAACATTAGCAAGGCTTCAAGCTAACGTTACGTAGCCTATGCTCTGCCAATAACATCGGCTACTTTCGGATAACTACATTGTCCCGTTCCTCGGGACTCAAAACTATTGTAGCCATTGTGTTAAAAAAATACAACACTTACTCTATCCTCAGACGTCTGTATCTCCCGGCGGGCTTTGGCTGGCGTTTCCAGTTCAATTTCTGGGTCCGGAAATATGTATCCAATACCCAACTGTTCAGATGAGGCGTAAAGCCTGGGTGAGAGGTTACACACATGGCCCCGTCCTCGCCAGATTCAGCCATTTATTCTAGTATAAACTGGCATCACTGAAATTCCCTGCAGCACAGGGACTCTGTGTTAGTGTCCATAGGCGAACAGAGCAAACAGGTACACCACCAGTTCAATCTAGCGCACTCCGGTGCGCTCCGGCTCCTCGTCCTCGGCAACAAGCAAGGCTTGTTCAGCTACAGCCACAGCAGCCTCCTCCTCTATTTGTCTCAATTCTTCCTGGCTGTATTCTGGCTCATACAAATAGCCCTGAATGTCAGAATCCAGCAATAGATTTTCAGAATCCACTTCGGCTGTTTCCCATTGCAAATTTGCTTCCGCCGTGGTCTGAGGTTTGTGTCGGTCTAGTCCTCGAGCTAAGTGGTGAAGAAACATGGCAGACATTGTGTTTACACCTCGTTTGTGAGCTCCCGCCCCCCTCATTCATATATTACAATAACAATTTTATAATGATAGAACGCCGGTATCCCTTTAAGAGTTAAGGGTTCTTTAATCTATATGAGAAGTCTTTAAGAGTAAGGGTTTCTTGGATACAGTTTGTTGCTAGGGAAGGACATGCAGGCTCTGTATGCACAGCAAGACAACAAAAGCAGTCCTAGACAGCCCCCGCTAGTCGTAGAACAAAACTTTAAAATGAGCCTGCAAAAAGAAGATTTAACTCTGTATCGAACAAAGTCAGTTGAATGGAATTATTTTGGTGACAGAAAAGACAACGTTGACCAAAAGCAAGTACTTTGTCGAGTAGGCCTTGAAATTGTTGCCCCCAAAAAAGGCAACACGACTCACTTATTTTCCCATTTAATTTCCCACCTCAAAGCTCTGTATAACGAGTGCAAAGCCATATCTGAATGCCATGCAAAGCAAAAGCAAAACACTTTGGATGCCTTTGCCAGTGTTGCACCACACAAGAGGGGTCCCAAACAGATCTATGCAGATGTATCCGCTACAAAACCTCCACAATCAAAATCCAATATCATGCAGCCCGCTCAGTTTACATTTTAGAACAACAGTACCATCTTGTCACAGGCTACGCCACCAACAGGGGGCAGCACTGAGCTGTGGCGGCCCCTTAGGGCTCTCAGCCTGCTGCCTCCCTCACCTGGGCCCAGGAACCTGCTGCTGCTGTCAGACGGCCACATCCAGAACCCCGGCCTCTGCCTCCAGCTGCTCCGGGACAACAACCAACACACCCGCCTCTTCACCTGTGGCCTCAGGTCAGCCCACCTACACCCCCACTGGGCTTATTAAGAAAAACTCCTGATATATCAACGGAGTGGTGATATTTGGTTTTTACCTGTTTTGGTGACAAAGTCCCTGGAAGTAAGGCAGCTGGAGTTCCATAGCGAGGAGCATTGTTGTGTGGTGTTACCTTTTGTATTGCTAAAACAGATCTGATGTAGGATAGATTTACATTGACCTTACATTTAGGGATTTAGCAGACGCTTCCATCCAGAGCGTCTTACCTACCATGAAAGGTGGCCCAGCCAGCTGATCAGAAGCAGGTAAGGTGAGGTGTCTTTCTCAGGGACACCTCGACATTCAGCTAGGTGGAAGCTAGCCACCTTCCGGTTGCGAGTCAACCCACTCCAGCTCCTGAGCTAAGCCGACCCAAAATTCATGGTCAACAACAATATATCTCTAAGATGTGTTAGTGTCACATTTAGAAATGTTTGAGTGTGTGTGTGTGTGTGTGTTTGTGTTTGTGTGTCATCTCAGCTCAACAGCCAATCAGCACATGTTGCGAACCCTTGCACAAGCAGGGGGCGGAGCCTATGAAATGTTTGACACGAAAACCGAACACAACTGGAAAGAAAAGGTGAGCCTTAAGTTAATGATAATAGTGTGGTGGTTCTTACCTCTCGAAACTCAGGAAGGAGCTCAACAAAAAGCTTTTGGCGAACATAATTGAATGACGCCAAGCCAAACAATAGCACATGACCCATACGGCCTTCAGATGGCGATGAAGAACATGTGTTGTGATGGAAGCAATTTAGCTATTTCCTCTTAAACTCGCTACAATACATTAATTGTAAATGTTTGTTTCGATACAAAATGGTGTGAGTATGTGTATGAGTGTATGTTTTCATGCACATACTTCTATGTTTGTGTGTTTGTGTGTTTGTGTGCGTGTGCGTGTGCGTGTGCGTGTGTGTGTGTGTGTGTGTGTCTAGGTGGTGTCTCAGGTGAAGCGCATGGGCTCCCCGGGCTGCAGCTCGGTGTCTGTAAAGTGGCAGCAGTTCAACCCCACAGCGCCCCCCCCTGTCCAGGCCCCCCAGCAGATCCACTCCCTCTTCAACGACCACCACACGCTGGTGTATGGCTTTGTCCCGCACTGCACACAGGTGGCCACGGCAACACGTCAGCTTACTCTGTCTGTCTGTCTGTCTGTCTGTCTGTCCGTCTGTCTGTCTGTCTGTCTGTCTGTCTGTCTGTCTGTCTGTCTGTCTGTCTGTCTGTCTGTCTGTCTGTCTGTCTGTCTGTCTGTCTGTGAAATTAACCTGTCTCCTATGTGGGACAGGCCCTTCTCCATGGGAACCTGAGTGGGATGGAGGTGGTCACCATGGTTTCCACCAGCGAGCTGCAGAAGACCAGGGGCACGGTACGATGCTCACAAACACCCAGATGGACACAAACACACACACAGTGCGCTTGTGTGTTACATATTAACCTCAACCCTAATATATACAGCAGGGTTTTCCCAGGGTTAAGGTCTTTTCCATCTATTGTCTTTTTCCCAAGTTAATAAAATAATTGCACATCATGGAGCTGAATAGTACAGAAGCTATTATGAGACAAGGATAGGATCCATGCTGAGGATCTAAACAGCCTTTCAATAAAAGCAAGCACACACTTCCTACTTATTTCCTACTTTGAATGACTTGCCTACGGAAGCTCATTGCATTCAGTCTCTTCTGTTCATTTCTGTGTCGGTTCAGTGAACGAAGTTTGTTCAGGCAAATCACTTCTAAATGCATACCTCCACCTACTGGTTTGGACTGTGAACGTGAAACAATTATTTGGTTGCTGGCGATTTGACAGGCTTAATTTTTATGTCACTTAATGACATGTTAATCTCTCAAAGTAGGAAAGTCATTCAAGGAAGGAAATAAGTAGGAAATGTGTGCTTGCTTTTTTCAAAAGGCTATTTAGATCCTCAGCCCGGATCCTATCCTTATCTCATAAATTATGAGCAGTGTTGCCACAGATTCCTTGAGAAAGTAATCTGATTACTGATACTGATTACTCCTTTAAAAATTAACTTAGTTACTTTACTGATTACTTGATTTTAAAAGTAACTAAATTAGATTAAAAGTTACTTTATTAGTTACATTCAGAAGCTGCCGACAACATCCCCTTCTGCCTCAAAATAAAAATGACAACCGGTTTATCATTACTCACTTTATTGGAAGAGCAACGTCAACAATGTATCTCTTGACAATTTAAGTTTATCCTAAAAATAATAATGTTTTTTTTTTTTTTTTTTTATATTCAATGTGTATTGGCCAATCAGATTTGTCTTGGCAAAGAAAAGATAAAGGAAATTGTGAGACTGTAGATGGTTGTGAAAATAACAAACACAAGTTGCTACCTCATTGATAATCTACCAACCTTGTGTCAATGTTACATAAGCATACATATATAAATATATCAATTCATATAGTCATGGCATCGTCTGTGTGTTTGCTTTTACAGTTCCTTCACCAACTGACGGCGAGAGCGGTCATCAGAGACTATGAGAACGGAACGCTGTCCATCGGTCAAGCTGAGCACGAGGTGTGGGTGTGTGTGTGTGGCTGTTGGTGTGGTTGGGTGGGTGGCTGTGGGTTTGTGTGGGTGTTGGTGTGTGTGTAGACTGCATAGTACGTCTATAGGCACTTTGTTGCTTTGTCAATCAAACTACTACATGTATTGTAGTGCTGTGTGCGTGTGTGTGGCATGCATGCGTACAGATGGCATGAATATTATCCTGTGGAGGGTTTGTTTAGCTTTATTTTATTGTTGCTTTTCCAGGGCAAGAAGGCGGAGCTTAAGTCGTTCATCGTTGAGCTGAGCAAAGAGTTCTCCATCCTGTCCCAGTTCACCAGCTTTGTGGCCATCGAAAAGAGGGTAACTATACACATACTGCTGCTCAAGCAGACTACTCCAACCACTGTAACCAACCTTTATTTATAGAGGCACTCTCATTGAGGGTAAGCAACTCTTTTGTAAGATACCTGAGTCTATGTGCTGCAGTCCCACACCCACATAACACATACTACATAAAACATACACATGGTTCCCGCGGGTCCTTAAAAAGTCTTAAAAAGTCTTCTTTTTTTTTGTGTGAAATCAATGCCATAAATTGTCTTTAATTTACTGTAAATTTTCTCTAGGTATTACATTTTAAGGGTTTTTTAAGACTATAGGGAAAATTGTCGTAAACAACAAATCACATAGTGTGTCTTTTAATTACGGCATTTTCAGGAGTTTTACATTACGTTAACGTTGACATCAGTCATCAGAGGGCTAACTGGCTGGCGCTACTTTTAGCTAGTGACAGTTGACATCATTAGGCCAACTTGCGCTACTTTCAGGATGGGACGGTGCAAATTCAATGAGAAATGGTTTGAGGAGGATAAGTTTCGGGGTGGTTGGATAAGGCAGTTGACTACGAGGCAAGGTGTCGTTTATGCCGAAAGTCATTCATACTAGGAACCATGGGAGCAAAAGCTCTTGAGTCCCACATGAGGTCGCAGAAACATATCCGCAGCAGCTAGCGGGACTATCTTGGCCTATCTTGCCAAATACGGCATCGCATCTTTCATGAACAAAACCACTAAAAGCAAACAGATGGATATCCATATATGGCGGTACTATGGATCACAGTTCATGCTGGATCATTGTAAGTTTCCAAACAGTAAATTAATTAAATTGTGTGTGTGTGTTAGGGCTTTGACTTTTGCCCAAAAATCATATTCAAAGTTTGTTTGATTATTAATATTAATATTAGAATATTTATTAATAATATTTTCACCATTAAATTCCTTCAGTAAGACCTGGGGATTGGGCTTCGCGGGGTTTGTTTACCGGCGTTGCTATGGTTACCGTTCCTGCGCGTTCCAACGGTTTATTAGGTTTCTAATAAATTGCTGTCTAATCAATACTTCATTCAGTGCCTCTTCCGTGGTCATTACAATATTATGAATAGACTGCGTCGGGTTCTCCAACGTCTCTCCCTCTTGGCCTGCCCATAATAGGTTTGAATATTAAGGGATGCCTAATATTCGTTTGAATTTTGATTTATTTTTTGATATTCGAACAACGAAGTTCGGAGTCAAAGCCTGTGTGTGTGTGTGTGTGTGTGTGTGTGTGTGTGTGTGTGTGTGTGTGTGTGTGTGTGTGTGTGTGTGTGTGTGTGTGTGTGTGTGTGTGTGTGTGTGTGTGTGTGTGTGTGTGTGTGGAGATCACTGGCAGCTGCGTTTACATGGACACATCTGATCCGCATAGATGTGGAAGAACAGCTCAATCGGAATAGAAAAGGATAATATATACGCCTCAATCGGAATACAATTATCTATTCGGAATATAATTCTATTCGGCTGCAGAAGAGGTGGTGTAGTCCGCTATAATCGACATGTATACACTTATTCCAATTATTTTGGTGTTTTACTTATAGCAGCTGCAGTAGTTCGCAATTGGTCCACTCCGCACACCAAACTTGACTGCTGTCAAGGACGGTGGATTTATTGCCTGAATCACGTCTTGGTTATCACGCCGTAGTAGTTACAGTAGTCTGGTAATTTATCAACCCCAGCGTGTCCGGTTGCTAAGAGACGGGACATGGGTGTTTATGGGTAACACGGGTGGGTTCATGTGTTCGCGTATCGTCGTGTCCGCGCGCTTCCAAGATAACTTTGCAAGAGTACTAATACTACTGCTAGTACTACGGCTACTAGTACTACTAACTACTACTAGTACCACTACACTCAAAATTAGGTTGATGTGTCTTATAAGTGACTCAATAAATTCCCTTTTCTATCAAATAATTTTTCTGACATTTTTTGGGTCTTCATTTATGTATGTGTTGGTCTTAAAAAGGTCTTAAAATGATACACACAATCGACAAAATACCACAAAATACCTCCTACAAGAAAAACCCAAAACGTATTCTACAAAACAAGGAGCTGCGCGTTGTACTTTAAACGCACCAACAAAGACCTTCACAGGGTACTATAAACACACAAACAAGGACCGGCACAGGGTACTATAAACACAAACAAGGACCTACACAGGGTACTATAAACACAAACAAGGACTTATACAGGGTACTATAAACACAAACAAGGACCTACACAGGGTACTATAAACACAAACAAGGACCTACACAGGGTACTATAAACACAAACAAGGACTTACACAGGGTACTATAAACACAAACAAGGACCTACACAGGGTACTATAAACACAAACAAGGACCTATACCGGGTACTATAAACACAAGAAAGGACCTACACAGGGTACTATAAACACAAACAAGGACCTACACAGCGTACTATAAACACAAACAAGGACCTACACAGGGTACTATAAACACAAACAGGGACCGGCACAAGGTACTATAAAACCAACAAGGACCTACACAGGGTATTATAAAAACAAACAAGGACCGGCACAGGGTACTATAAACACCAACAAGGACCTACAAAGGGTACTATAAACACGCAGACAGCCCATCACTCCTTTGCAAATACAAGCAATGCACGCAGTGTACTTAAGCACTGTGGTTTTGTGTAAGACAAGTTGAATGATTGTCGAAGGAAGTCTTAGATTAGATGAGCACCCAATATTTTCCCAGATCATATATCTAAAAATATTAAAAGCTAAAAGTAAAGAAATTGATTCAATGACTAACTCAGAGCCATCTTTAACAATATCTCTAACAATGACAACGCATTGTTGATTTAAACATGAGGATATCTTTGTGCTTGCATGCATTTGCAATTTCTGTTCAATTCATTTCTGTCATGTCATCAAATCAATGAGTAAAGTGGAGAGGGCTACTGTAGCCAAAGTACCCCTATGCATTCTCCAATAAACTACAATCATCTTCCAATCATTTCTACTACTGTGAAGAATCACCAAAGCTATTATGTTGTTATGTTGTTTGCCAGTTATCTTGGTGGCTTTGTTTGCACAGGTTTTTCTTTCCATCTTTCCAGAGACTAGCACCCTTTTAAACGCATTAAGCATATCGAAGCTGCTCTGGTCAAAGAGCTTGGTCAACTGTACATCAACAGCATCTCGTATCAATGACTTACATTAGCAGCGCTCTCATCTGTAGTGTGTGTGCTAAGAGAGAATCTACCTGGGTGCAAGATAGCAGTGTAAACGTGGTATTGAACTTCATGATTTGGGCATTCTCTCAGTAAGCAGGCGGAATGGATTTGATAATGAACTACTGACAAAGCGCTCTGAAAGAGAGTAATAAGTGAATAGGCCGATGCACACATTTTCAACGTACTAAAAACATGGTCAAAGCTAGGGGGGGTCTAAACTTATCATTTAAATAACGGTGTGGGACTTGTCCCACCCTCATACAATGGCCGCGGTGTCCTCGTCTACCCGTAGACTTCAGAGATTGGGGTTGGTGCAGATGCACTATCGTTCCATGGATATAATGTTAATGATCCTTGCTCCTTTTGTCTCCCCCAGGATCCACAACGTCCAGAGGAGCCACAGCTCACAGACATCTCTAAAATAATTGCAGAAGAAGATGTGGACTTCCTGTCGTACATGGGTTGGAACGAGGCAGAGGAGGCGGAGGAGGAGGGGGGAGAAGAGGAGGACAAGGGTTTGATCATGGAGGAGGAGAGCGGGGATGAAGAGGAGGACCAAGAGGAGAATGACGTAGAGGATGATGAAGAGGAGGAAGAGGGGTACGGATTGTATGGGGTTTGTTGCGGTACAGAATTTATTGACGATTCCTTCGATTCTCCTCCATCTTCGCCTCTTGCACTCCTCAAGCAGAGTGCTGCCCCTGCTCCTCCCCCCCCACCAGCTCCCTCTGACTTCAAAGTTTGCATGCAAAGAGCTGCCCCTCTTTCAGCACTGGATGACGGCGAGGATTATGAAGAGGAGGAAGAGGGGAACGGATTGCTTGAGTATTGTAGCGCTGCAGAATATATTGACGATTCCTTCTATTCTGCTCAATCGTCTCATGCACTCCTCCAGCAGAGTGCTGCCCCTCAACCTCGCCCCCCACCAGCTCCCTCTGACTTAACAGATTGCATGCGAAGTGATGCCCCTCCTCCCCCAATCTTTAGCAGGGCCCAGGTCATTGTTGCACCTACTACTGAAAGATTTGAACTTCGCTCCTACGTCAAATGCAGTAAGCGTGCTGCCCCATCTCCTCCCCCCGTCTTACGCAGGGGGAGGAGATGGGGCAGCACTGTCCCCAACGTATGGGGGCAGAGTGGTGCACCTCCTCCTACCCAATCACAACCTTTCACTGAAACCCTCTTATGCAGGGTTAGTGGTGCATCTATTCTTACCCAATCACAACTTTCCTCTATAACCCCCTTTGGCAGGCAGAGTGCTCCACCTCCTCCTATCCCATCACAACCTTTCTCTGGAACCGACTATGGCAGGCAGAGTGCTCCACCTCCTCCTATCCCATCACAACCTTTCTCTGAAACCCCCTTTGGCAGGCAGAGTGGTGCACCTCCTCCTACCCAATCACAATCTTTCACTGAAACCATCAGATACTTGTTGACTGGTGTTCCTCCTCCTAGCCAATCACAACTTTTCTCTAGAACCCCCTTTGGCAGGCACAGTGCTCCACCTCCTCCTATCCCATCGCAACCTTTCTCTGAAACCCCCTTTGGTAGGCAGAGTGGTGCACCCCCTCCTACCCAATCACAACCTTTGACTGAAACCCTCTTATGCAGGGAGAGCGGTGCACCTCCTCCTACCCAATCACAACCTTTGACTGAAACCCTCTTATGCAGGGAGAGAGGTGCACCTCCTCCTACCCAATCACAACCCTTCTCTGAAATCCCCTTTGGCAGGCAGAGTGGTGCACCTCCTCCTACCCAATCACAACCTTTCTCTGAAACCCCCGTTGGCTGGCAGAGTGCTCCACTTCCTCCTGACCAATACCAACCTTTCTCTGGAACCCTCTTTGGCTGGCAGAGTGGTGCTACTCCTCCTATCCCAACACAACCTTTCTCTGGAACCCCCTTTGGCAGGCAGAGTGGTGCTACTCCTCCTATCCCATCACAACCTTTCTCTGGAACCCCCTTTGGCTGGCAGAGTGCTACTCCTCTTATCCCATCACAACCTTTATCTGGATTCGTCTGTGGCAGGCAGAGTGCTCCACCTCCTCCTATCCCATCACAACCTTTCTCTAGCTCCTCATTAGACCATGGTCAGACCATGATGTATGATCTCCCACCAGGTGTTCCCTTCAGCAGCCCCTTTAGCCTGCAGCGTGACGCACCTCCTGGACTACAACCCCAGTATTTGTCTGCCCCTCCCTCAAAAAGGGGGGGTCAACTTAGAGCAAAGGCCGCAATGAAAGTAGGTGCTCCACCTAGGGAGGGGGGGTCTTCTGAATTTTGCAGGAGTCTACTGCGGAGGACAATTGAAGATCTTGAAACCGTCGTTCCAAGAGGTGTTGAGAATGATGTGAATGATGAGATAATCAGAATGGAGCCTGAAAAATCAACCACCAAGTGGACCAACATCTTTCAAATGCAATGTTCAGTAAGTAATTCTTTTTTTAGGACCACCACAGAATTACCAGGATTTGTAATTATATATATTTTTCCTATGGAAAGCATAATCATACTCTTAATGAAGTAGAATTATTAATTTAACTAATGCTACATCTACATCATTCTTGACTCTGAAGGCTGTTCACCACAAATGAGCAAATCGGTACATCATCTAAATCAATAAGGTGAATGACGTTTGACATCACGATAACGGGTTCCTACATTTATAGGTCTGTAAAGTAAGAAAATTATGGAATTCAATTTAGCTAATTTCCAGGTCAAATTATTTAGTATTTACTATTTTCTTAATTTTAATGCAACTTGCTAAACCAACATATATTTATATATGATATAACTATAATGAACAAAGGAGACTTAAATGGCCTAGTAGAGTAGTTAGGGGAAAAACATACTTGAGTATGTTACAGATGGCCTAGTGTGAGTGCGCCCTTAGTCAGACAGGGCTGTTCTTTTGCTTATGACCTGACTCATTCTATAAATCTCTGTCAAAATAGGTTAAAATGCTGGATTCATGGAACCTTAAAAAATAATTGATCGCCCCAATCTAGAATCACAGGGAGCGGTTTGGTTAAATATTTATTTTATTATCACATCATAATGAAGTCATGTCTTCATTTTTCCATTACCAATCAATAGTATGTAAGAAACGTCTGTAGGCCTTAAACAGAAAGATTTATGATCATGACCATAACCTAAATCAGAAAAACAAAGGTAGTTTTATTATTGATAAACTATTAAATGCCTGAATGATTGACTCATTGCTGATTCTATACTGATTCAAGCTTTAGGGTTCAAATCGACATTAACAAGTGATTTAATTCAACCACTCTTAACCTGGCTGGTTTGTGACACCCTTTTTTTGTGTGGGTTTAATTAACCTTGAAAAAACAAATAAAGTCTTCAGGATCACAATGAACACCTACCATCAGCCAATGATGGATAGATTTGACACTTTCACAGGTAACATGTCAGGGTAAGATATTCAATCAATTGGCCAGTAGATTGTGCCACCAGGACATCATTCTTAAAGTACATTTGGACCCGGTGTATCTTCCAGGCATTACTTGTTATTGCCAATGAAATACTCCATACGTATGTGTATCTATGTACCTCTGTTTATATGTATTCTGTAATTTAACTATATATCATGATCATATCTTTCCACCTGAACTTGGCAGACATTTTGTTGGACGTTAGTATAGCGTGATTAGACACGCCACATAGTGGGTAAAGTTGGATACTGTGTATGATTGTACTCTGTGTGCAATTTTTCTGGTCTGACCACAATGTGTTGAATTTCTGTGTTCAAGGAGGGCTACTGGGAGTGTTCTGTTGCACTGGGAGTGCTCCTGAAGATGGAAATCAAATCATTTGCCAACGTATTCCTGAAGAGCAAGGGCATCTGCTCACTAGGTAGGTGTGTGTGTGTGTGTGTGTGTGTGTGTGTGTGTGTGTGTGTGTGTGTGTGTGTGTGTGTGTGTGTGTGTGTGTGTGTGTGTGTGTGTGTGTGTGTGTGTGTGTGTGTGGGGGGGGGGGGGGGGTTCACTCTTCACAAGAGCTAGCTCAAAGTTCAGTTCACATAGATTCAAATTAAAGGTTGGGTATGGAATTCTCTTTTTTAGCCATTTTTGCAAAATTACTTGAAATCCTTATCATAACCCACTTACAGCCAGTGAGTTAGAAATACTGACATGAAAATTAAACATCTGTGGAACGGGCAGGGCTCGAAAAACTCCAAGCCAATGATTTACAGACCCACCGAGTGGCATTGGACAGTAAGTACGTCAATTAAACGGTCGTACTGCACTCCCCCTCCCCTGCTCCCCGCGTGTGACCCCTTCGTGCACACACTCAAAGCTTGTGTCCCAGAGCAAGCTTCTGTTTGTTGTTATCCTGCGGTAGCTACTGGAGCTAGCTAACTAGCTAATGGCTCGCTCTCACGCATCTGTGTTCGCGCTCGTGCATGATTGCGCGTCCATGTACTTGGAGTGGGGGGAGTCAGAGTCAGCGTTGAAGGAGAGGGGGTAGGACCATTTGAGTTGTGTGTTTTCAAAATCTGCTGGCGTTTCCGATACCCGACCTTTAACTAGTTCACGTCCATGGTTTACAAAAAAATTTTTTTTTTTATTCCATTCTATTGTTTTCAAGTAGAACCTCCTTGCTCCTACCCATCCAGCCCAAGCCCCCAAATCACTGCCACTGCCCAAACTAAATTAGTTACTGTATACTACTATAGAATCAAGATTACTTTTAAAAGCCAAGAAAAAACAATGCGAGTACGTTAAACAATGTGTCATATTCTGCAGGAAGTGGTAAACCAGGCTAGCTGCAGCCGCCAGTCCTCTAGAGAATGCGGCCCATTTGACTTGGGTTAAGGAAAGCTGCGGCTGTTTGCTGGAAGCTTACTCTTGTGATGATGATGTGTGTGTGTGTGTGTGTGCGTGTGCATGTGTGTAGGCGTGCGGGCGCGTGCGGACATCCTGAGGCTGCTGGCGTCCCTGCTGGTGCTCCAGCTGATGCGGCTGGAGGGTATGGCTGAGGGGCGGCTGCTGAGGAATCTGTTCAGCCTGGACACGCCCCCGGAGGCCAGGTCTCTGTCCTCACCGAGCACCCCGACACTACAGGGCCCTCCACTACTGTCCACCCCAACACTACAGGGCCCTCCACTACTGTCCACCCCAACACTACAGGGCCCTCCACTACTGTCCACCCCAACACTACAGGGCCCTCCACTACTGTCCACCCCAACACTACAGGGCCCTCCACTACTGTCCACCCCAACACTACAGGGCCCTCCACTACTGTCCACCCCAACACTACAGGGCCCTCCACTACTGTCCACCCCGACAATACAGGGCCCTCCACTACTGTCCACCCCAACACTACAGGGCCCTCCACACCGGTCCACCCCAACACTACAGGGCCCTCCACACCGGTCCACCCCAACACTACAGGGCCCTCCACTACTGTCCACCCCATCACTACAGGGCCCTCCACTACTGTCCACCCCAACACTACAGGGCCCTCCCCTCTGGTCCACCCCAACACTACAGGGCCCTCCACTACTGTCCACCCCAACACTACAGGGCTCTCCACTACTGTCCACCCCAACACTACAGGGCCCTCCACTACTGTCCACCCCAACACTACAGGGCCCTCCCCTCTGGTCCACCCCAACACTACAGGGCCCTCCACTACTGTACACCCCAACACTACAGGGCCCTCCACTACTGTCCACCCAGACCCCAGCACCATCGCCGGTTTCTGTGGTTGAGTTTATTTTCCTCAAAACAACATTGTTCAAAATAAGTAGACAGGCATAAACAATACAAACAAAACAAAACGAGGGGCTCATACAGCTACCAGGTACATCCCCCAAATGAATAGAGAGGTAAGTAAATACTTCAAACTGAAAAGATACTCTAGAAAATGGATAGAAAGAATCTTAAAGGTCCCATATTGTACCACCAGGTGTGAGAGTGATATTGCCATTACAAGCCGTTTTGAAAATCTGCCTCTCGTGACATCACATGTGGGCTAATCACACGCACACTTGGTGGTATAATATGGGACCTTCAAAAAAATGAAAGGGAAAATCACACATAACATCATGATGATCGGTTGGCCGACTCCCAGCCGAGCAGTGATGCCAGGGTCCGCGGGGGAACCTGGTTGAAGCATACACACTCCATACATGCGTATTAGAAGGTGTGTTATTGGTGTGTGCGGGCTAAGGCTCAATAAGAATGAGGTTGCAGATGTGGCGAGCGCTGGCGTGCGGTGAAGCGGGCAGTGGACTGGGTGCGCTGGGCCGACCACCAGTACCCATGCATCTACAGCCGACTGGAGTTTGGGCGGAGCTGGGAGTCATCCACGCGCCAGCTCCTCGGCTATGAGCAGCCCCCGGCCGCCTCACCCCTCAGCGGGATCATTCCCTGGAGGGCCTCGCCCCTCCTGGAGGTCCAGTGAAGACAAGATGCTGAAGGATTTCTTTCTGTTTCACAGGTTCACTGCAAACTCACATGGAATATGCCCATCTCACCCTTTTTGAACACGACTTCACACATACTATCAATTCCAGTATACCACATCCATCGTAAAAACAAATGGTTTGCAGATTAATTATGCATGTCATCAGGCTTTGTGAACCGATTTTTTAATTTTTCTCAGTCTTGGGATGGGAATAGTTGCATATGTGATGTAGACATTCATTTTAAACACCACTAGAAGGTTAATATGCAAATTAATCTAAAATATCTATAACTGCCATGTTTACCTACTTTCTTTACAATTACTAGCCTGTGTAATTATATCAAACATGATTCACAACATTATCCATAGTAATGTAAACTAAGACACCAATTCTCTGAGATGATTGTTGAAAACACATATGTCAAATCTGGTGAAGATCTCTTGCAAACAACCCCTTCGTCTCTACAGGCTCAAACTGTGCGTTGTGCCCTTGTAGTAAATATATGAAGTTTAAACCTAGATTCAATAACTGTTGTATTCCTCTTGTTTAAACAGGGCCACAGAGCGCTATGCTGTATTTCTTATCGTTGTGTGAAGGGGTTATTTTTTAACGGCCTCATTCACATAGAATTGGTGTTGTTCAGGTAGTGGTTAATTGACTTGAGTTGGTTATGTATCAGACAGTCGATAATTTTAATGGTGATGATTGTTTCAAATTGTTCTTTAATCAAGGTTTAGAATAAGGCTAGCCAAACAAATGCAAATGCTTCCATCTGATCTAAATGTGATTAAAATTACCTATTCCTGAAAGCTTCAATAAACCATTTACCAGTTACTAGAAACATGTTTCTTGAATATTGTTAGATTTCAGCTTATTTCTAAACTGTTCGGACAGACTCTGCGTTGTGTATTTTCAGTCGTAGTAGTAATTCTTGAAGTCGAAATCAAAGCAGCTTGACAGGTTGGATCAGAGGGTTGAATAGATGGTTTATTCCAGGATGTAATACAGCGGGATACAGACTTAGGTTGAATAATCTATAGTGGACCCGGTGGTCGATGACTTGTTCCTTGGCTGTCGAACCCTCTTCTCGTCGAACCAAAGGGTTGGGGCGAGTATTATACAAAAAGGGGATATATGAATAACACGAAAACAGTCGCACTCTCAGCACTGATAAGGTATCTGGCCCTGGCCATGTCCCGGAGGACCAGGTCGGTTCAACCTTGTTGAAACATAACAATGGCAGAACACCCCGTCAGTATGAGAGGCCCTGGCTTGTCCCTAGACTAGAAATGTGAACAACAGAGAGACACTAAAATACACCAATATTCTACATTCCTCCCTCTTGATCATACTAAACATAGTTTAAAGATCAATCATGGTTAGATTCTTGTTTAATAACCCTTGTATGTGGAGTCTTCTTCCACCTCTAGTAGGCTCCACCTCAGAGGGACGTCAAGATCCCCTCTGGATATCCTTTATATCCCACATTATACTTAGGAATACAATTAAATGAAATAATGGAAATCATTAAAACACGAGTCCAAAATTAGTTTTGTTCTTATTTCCACAATTGGATATACATTAATAAAAAGGGACTGGAATCTAAAGTTGATTGTTCTGAAAAGACAACAAACCAATTCCTCATGAAGCCCCAGCAGCTCTCGGATTGAAATAGGGTCCGAATTTAACGAATTTAATCAAAGTTTTATTCATTCAGAAAGAACACACAGTAGGCATACCAAATCATGATATGATATGATATCATCTTGAATCATCATGTATCATCATGAATAATCAATACACCAACAAGAGTTATTGTTTTTTTTATGTGTGGATAGACAGAAAAAAGAACTAATGGGAGAATGCAGACATTTGTTTGAATAAACACACACCAGGCACGGCGCCAGGATTCCAGTTGTGGATGGGCCAGACCAATTGTGGGTGGTCCTTAAATTTAAAACGTTATGAAATCCTTGTTTAACCTAATACAAATGACGGATCATATACTGTTATATTATCAGTGCATAATAGCTTGATGCTCTTCAAATATTTTGTTGCATTGTAAAAAGTTTCGGTGCATACAGACCCACTGCTAAGCTTTTGGGTGCCCTAAACTCAACTGGTCAGGGAGGCTTAAAGGGAGGATTAAATATGAACATGTATAAATTAAGTAATATATAAAGAGCAGCACCATCAGTAATGTATAAGTAATATATAAAACGTTCTTAACAGCAGCATTACAATATAATAACATAATAACAAGTGCAGGCTCCAAAGATGAAAGAAAATAATTATGAGCACAAATAAGGTATAAAAGGAAGTAGCATCATCAAAACAAAATATCAAAAGACAACTATTTTTCAGACACCCTAAAACGTCCTTAAAGTGCAGCATTGTCTGCATGGACTGTCTGTGTGCGTTTTACAATAAAAATGTAAGTGAAAAAAAAGAGTTGGCTACTGACTACTAACAGTAGCTACATTTGAACATAACCGAAGGACTAATTTACTCACTACTGCGTAGTCATAAACAGACCTTGTTGATGCGAGGAAGAGGGGTTCTCCAGCTTTCCATGAGGACCCTGCCCCCATGGATGGAAACTATGCAAGGACTGTGAAACCTGAAGGAGGAGCAGAGAGTGCCAATCGGGGCTTGATCTACGCCGTCACAGGATCTCAACACTAGAAACTATTAAAGGGTAACAAAAAAAACTTCACATCACTGTCTGAGATTGTTAGGGCGGGTACGCGTTTGGTGTGTTCGTACCTTAAAGGTACGAACACACCAAACGCGTACCCGCGTATAGATGTATGCGCGTAACCTAGCTTAAATGTTGCTTGACCATTTTGTGTCAAAAATTGTCCTACATACGCAGCTACGCGCCTGTGGCTGTGCTGGATTTAGGAGTCCGAGGAAGGTAACCCAAACGCCGCCGTGTTTGGGTGCATGATAGAGCTTGGATCGGGTTAGATTAAATAATCTCGGATATAAATAACAATAATCGGGTTAAATAACTTCACATGGTGTGTCTGGTGTGTTTCCAGCATTCGTAGTGTTGATCAGCAGAGAAATAGTCCGCCAAGACGTTGAGGTTGCTTAGCAACCAGAGACTCTGTCCATGCAAGTGAACGGAGCGTTCCCTCTTCGTCATAACTATCAAACCAAACATCCTTTACATTCACCGAGCGAACATTATGAAAGTAAAATGCACATTTCTCGCTAAAAATGTTTCCATAAACGCATTTAATGGCGTAACTATGTTACTATTTTCACCCAGAATAAAGAAAGATGTCGGCCGTATGCTTCTGTGCAAGCGTCACTACTCTCTGCCAGTGACGTCGGGTCAAGCTCCACGCTGATTGGCTATTGCAGCTAAGCATCACGAGTATGAGCGTAAAAAGTTCAATTTTTTGAACTCCTCGCACGCGCGTATATGTACGCGCGTATATGTACGTGCGTATACTCAGCTCATACGCAGGTAAAATGTTGCTTTAGCCCATGTGATGCATCTACGCAGCTCATACGCGCGTAAACCAATGGTTCCCTATGGAAAATTGCCGATTTTATACGCGTCCATGCGCGGGGTACGCGTTTGGTGTGTTCGTACCTTAAGGTTAATTTATGCTCCTCGTGTCAGTAGTGCTAGTCAGTAGTGCTACTACCCCGGCCATCATCTGTTCAGGCTGCTGCCTTCTGGCAAAAGGTTCAGCAGCATTACCAGCAGAACCAATAGGATGACCAACAGCTACTTCCCTTGGGCTGTCAGGACTTTAAACCACAGCACTTTAAATAGCAATGTCTACAGTTTGACAGTGTTGTAATCTCTAGTCTTTGTTGTCTCGTCTTGTGATGCCATGTGTTCCATTTTATTTGTTATATGTAGGCTATATATTCTTATTGCACCTCAAGGGGTAGCCTTTTTCAATTTCGTTATACAGGTGACTGTGTAGTGACAATAAAGTCTATCTTATCTTATCTTATCTTAGTTCAGGGGCTGCAAGGTTCCAGTAGGCTACTTGAGGAGTGCAAGCTAAACTTAGTGAGTTTGGCTTTGTAGCCTTCTAACCATCTGAACCCAGCTCTTTAACAAACTTCAGACTGAGAAACCGTCACGCTTTATGTATAATTTTTTTATTTTTTTTTATATTTATTTTTATTTTACATAATGAACAACAAAGATAACAAACAGGAACAGCAACAAAAACAACAACAACAACAACAGCAAGAAAAACAAAAACAAAACAAAGACAAAAAACAAAACATGAATGAAAGTTGATGAATACATTCATGAGTCACCCCAACTACACACACTCTCTCTCACACACACACACACACACACACACACACACACACACACACACACACACACACACACACACACACACACACACACACACACACACACACACACACACACACACACACACACACACACACACACACACACATTTTTTCCCCTCTTTCTTTGGAGTAATATGACAGGTACCACCAAAGAACCAATTACAACAACAATAACAATAATAGTGAATAACTAAATAAAAATTCAATAAACAAGAGTGAACAAAATGGCTCATCATTGTCAGTGTTGTATCAGGATATATCCTCATCAATTTGATTTTCTTTCAAGAGTGACATGATTTGACTCAGAGAATCTGTGTGGTCACTACCCAAATCTTGCAGGACAGAAGCTGCTTGTTCCATAGAAACAAGTTCCAGAAAGTCCCTCTGCCAGTTAACTATATCAAAACAATTTGGTTTCTTCACTTTCCAGTTCATAAGGATTAACCGTTTAGCTGAAAGGAAGGAAAGGTCTAATAAATATATTGATTTTTTTTGTGGTTGCTCCCTCTATTTGTTTTCCTAGAAGACCCACTGCTGGTTCTAAAGGAAAGTTGATTTTAAATAATTTACATAGATAATCTCTGATTTTTAACCAAAATGTCTGTGTTTCTGGGCAGTGCCACAGTAAGTGGATAAGAGTTCCATTCATTCCACACCCATGCCAACATTTATCTGTAACACCATTATTCATTTTCTTAAATTTATGTGGAGTGATATAGGATCTGAACATAATCTTAATTTGTATGATTTTATACCTGACACATTTTGAAAGATTATTTGAGCGGCTCAAGATAGTTTCCCATTGTTCTGATGTTAAATTTATGCCCAAATCTTTCTCCCATTGTGCTTTTATAACTTTAGAAGAGATGCAAGAAGAAGTACAACATAACAGTTTATAGATTTTATATACCTTTCCACTGCCAGAGACTGCATCCCTGAAACTTAATATCAAAAGAATCATTATCTGCTAACATGATATTTGCAAAGCTTTGCATGATGGACTTCATTTGAATGTACTGGAATGTATCCGAGTTATTCAAACCAAATTTCTTCTTGAGTTCATTGAAGGAGAGCATTTCTCCGTTGCTTCCCAGGATATGACCTAGGTTGGTGATGTTTTTTTCTTGCCATGATTCATTACTAATAGGTTTCCCACAGGCTTTTAGTGCTAGGTGTTTCCATATGGGGCATGAAGGTAAAACTAAACCATTCATTTTGAGTTGTTTGTGTATTTCATTGACAATTCTACACGAGAATGAAATTATGGGATTTTTTATGATTTTATTACATTTGGTGTGATACCAGAGTGAGGCAGGAGACATTCTTATAATTCACCTCGACAAGTTTCTGCTCCAGCCATCTCCAGCTACCCATAGCTGCCTGCTCCTTCTCATACACCCAGAATAGGGGATAAATACCATTGTACGCCAAATAATAAGTATGAATGTCTGGTATCCCTAGTCCACCCTTTTCCTGTGGATAGATAATTTTTTCAGACTTATTCTAGGGTTTTTACCTTTCCATAAAAATAAAGAAAATAGTGTGTTAATTTCTCTGAACCATCTCTGGGGGACTTCTAATGGGATGGCGGTAAACAGAGAAGCTAATTGTGGGAGCACATTCATTTTGAGCACTTCTGCCCTCCCCCATAGTGATAAAGGTAGGTTCGTCCATCTGTTCAAATCGTCCCTCACAGTTTTCAATAATTTGGGGCCATTTAACTCAAAAATGTTATCAATCGGGGATGTAATATTAACACCAAGATATCGCATACCATCGGTTTTCCAAACAATAGGTGTTGAACTCAAATGACCTGAGTGTGTGAGACGATTCAGGGCGATGGCCTCGCTCTTTAGCCAGTTGATCTTGTAACCACTAAACACACCAAAATCACTGATTAGTTTAAGCAGATGGGGCACAGAAAGAGCAGGTCTAGACAATGTCAATAAAATGTCATCCGCGTAGAGATTAGCTTTAAAGTCATAATTAAAAAGTTTGATACCTGTTATACTCTGATTTTCCCTGATAGCACAGGCAAGAGGCTCAAGTGCTAGAGTGCAGATAACTGGGGAGGCTGGGCAGCCTTGTCTGGTGGATCTAAAAAGGTGAAAAGGGGGTGAGATTAAACCATTAGTTTTGACACATGTGACCGGATTGTGGTAGAGGGCCTTAATCCATTGTATGCATACTGGTCCAAAGCCATACTTAGTCAGAATATGGAACAGATAAGACCACTCTATCCGGTCGAATGCTTTCTCAGAATCAAGAGAAATTGCAACTGCAGGATGTTGAAGAGATGCCTCTGACATTACATGGAACAGTCTTCGCATATTATGGGCAGAATAACGACCAGCAATAAAACCAACTTGGTCCAGGTGGATTAATGATGAGATGACTCTCTCCAGACGCATTGCAAGAGTTTTAGCGAAGACTTTATAATCGTTATTTAACAAACTTAGGGGGCGGAAATTGTCCATTTTCGTGTGATCTTTGCCCGGCTTTGGCAATAGCGAGATAACAGCCATATTCATACTTTGGGGCATGGATTGAGTTGCAATAATATCCCTGTACAACAAGGTCAAGAATGGAGATAATACTTCCTGAAAACACTTATAGAAATCAACACTAAACCCATCTTGAACTGGAGCTTTACCAGCAGCAAGAGCTTTAATGGCTGCCTTAACCTCCAGTTCCTGGACATGTTTGTCCAGATATGTCCTATCGTCCTCTTTCAACTGGGGGAGAGGTGCACTTCTAAGAAAGTCATCAATCGTATCAGGATTAAATCTACATTCTGATTCATACAACTTTGAGTAATATTCTTGGAATGCCTGGTTTATTTCTTTCTGCTCACATACTAAAGATCCATTCTGGTCATCTATAGCCGTTATGGATGAGTAACTCTCAATTTGTTTTAATCTTAGTGCGAGCATTCTGCCAGCTTTGTCGCCTGTTTCAAAATGTTTCCTCTTCAGTTTATATAATGCAGTAGAGGTTTCTTCATGTATAATTGACTGTAGCTCTGTTCTCGTGAGTAACACCATTGTTTTTAATTTCTGATCATTAGGATCTCTCATATGCTACATTTCCAGGTTCTTTAGCTCTAACATCAATTCATTTTTTCTTTGACTTCTTTCTCTGTGTTTTGCAGAGTTATAACTAATGCACCAACCTCTACATGTGGCTTTAAAAGCCTCCCAAACTGTCTGAACAGATACAACAGAGTTCATATTCATCTAAAAAAAATCAGATATTCTTACATTAATCATAGCAACGAATTTCTTGTCCCATAGAAGCATGTTATTAAACTTCCATTGTTTTGTTTTATGCACATTAAAGCAAGGTGAAAATGTAACAGAGATGGGAGCATGATCTGTGATTAAGATGGTGTGAATCTCTGAATTTATCACATTTTCTGTTATTGAGTTTGACAGGAGCAGGTAATCTATTCTAGAGTACGAATTATGTACTTTAGAATAAAACGTATATTCACGAGAGAGTGGGTTTACACATCGCCAAACATCAGTTACCCCCAACAGCCTTTGAAGCTCATCTAAAGCAGTGGAGAGGGCAGCATCTGTCGGTAGGGGGCGACTTGAACGATCTAACAGTGGATTATTTACCGGATTCGTATCATATCCCCACCAAGTACGCTTTATGTATAATTAATGTACCATGCGTTTATAAAACAGTAAATGGCCGAATGACCGCACGGTGTAAGGTTCGAGCCCTAATTTATATGCTGATTACAAATCATTTTTCACCAGCTACTTTGAAACAGAGAGTGGGCTACATAGGCTGAAATTAAACCTCGAACCTAAAGACAATGAAACGGTGTTTAACAATCACTGTATTGAAGGGTGTGCCCAAACGCCGGAGAGGGACTGCATTTTAATTTAGCTCGCGAAAACTTTCTTATTTCAAACTCGCTCTGACATGCTCCTTAGGATACGTTCTGTCCCACAACAACGACCTGATCACTTGTTGCGTCGGAAAAGCAAGGACTCAGAGTGTAGTTTGTAGGGCCTATTCAAAAATAGTACAGGGGAAACGAATAGTAAAGAATATGTCATGAAATGTATTATGAGATGGAAGCCTGTCGCCGCTGAATTCTGTTCATCAAGCTGTTTTTGAACATGCTGGGAAACACTTTCGTTTAACAGTTTACAAACGGTGTCCGTGTCCAGCATTTTCAAAACGTGCTTGGTGAGCAGGGCGATTAATCTTCCTGTAGGGTTTGTGGCAGCCCGGTTCACGAATGCTTCTCTCACACACGGAATGCACCACACTCGGTATCCAGGGTAAGCCGAAGTCGGCGTTTATTCGGCGATTGGGTACAAGGAAATGCAAAATACTGTCAACGGTGGCCTCCGTGAGACTCTCGCTATCGACTGCTTCTTTGCTGGTCCTTCTTGTTCCCCCCGGTGTGCGTCCACGACCGTCTTTTATGCCGACTCTCCCCCCCGCCGGCCAGGTGCGTTGCATCCCGGTGATTGCGCCGGGTGCCGACGCACGCTCTGCTGCCGTCCGGTGGGTGAAGGCGGTATACCCCGTCGACGACTACCCCGCGGTTCCCCCGGATGGGGAGCGGGTTGTCACATCCCTTCCCCGTTAGATGAGGCCTCCGGTCCCCGGGAACCCAGCCCAGGCAGGCATCCCGGCGTGACAAGGCGTCGGCGTTCGCGTGTTCTTTGCCAGGTCGGTGGTCCACTCTGAAACGAAAGTCTTGGAGGGCCAGGAACCACCGCGTCACCCTGGCGTTGGAGTCCTTGGCGCTGGCCATCCATTTCAGCGACCTAGGAGGTAGTAACGGAGTTTAGTCAGCGACCATTTGATGGCCAGGGCCTCTTTCTCCACGGTCGAGTAATTCCTCTCATTGGGAAGGAGCTTCCGGCTGTTATAGGTGACGGGGTGCTCCTCTCCTGCCCGGACCTGGGACAGGACTCCCCCCAGCCCCACCTCCGAGGCGTCGGTGTGCACTATGAGGGGGGAGGTAAAGTCTGGGGTTATGAGCACTGGTTCGGAGCACAAGGCTCCCCGGAGCGACTCGAAGGCCTTCTCGGCCGCCTCCGTCCACCGGACCCGGTCTGGCAATGTCTTTCGGGTCAGGTCGTTCATAGGACTGGCCAGGGTAGCGAAGCCGGGTATGAACCGCTGATAGTACCCGACCAGCCCTAAGAACGACTTTACCTGCTTTTTGGTGGTCGGTCGGGGCCAGCCCCGGATGGCAGCCACCTTGCTCTCCTGGGGCCTGGCGTTTCCCCGACCCACCTGAAAGCCCAGGTAGGCCGTCTCCTCCAACCCGAGACGACACTTGGCCGGATTGGCGGTGAGACCCGCCTTCCGTAGCTCACGCAGTACGGCCCTCAGCTGTTGGATGTGGACATCCCAGCTGTCGCTGTGGATGATGATGTCATCTATGTAGGCGGCGGCGTAGGCCTGGTGCGGCCGCAGGACCTGGTCCATCATCCGCTGAAAGGTTGCTGGGGCTCCATGGACTCCGAAGGGGAGAACGGTGTACTGGAACAGACCCCCCGGGGTCGCGAACGCCGTCTTCTCCCTGGCGGACTTGGTCAAGGGTACCTGCCAATATCCCTTGGTCAAGTCCAGGGTGGTGAGATACCGGGCAGGCCCCAGTCGCTCGATCAGGTCGTCCACCCTGGGCAAGACCCGTTCCCGGGTTTTGTCCATGCCCAAGTGGGCTCCCAGGAGGTGCGTGTGGGCCATATACAGCACCTTGCTGACATACGACCGAGGGACCACTAATTGTTCGGTCACCGCCCCGTCCCTTTCCACCACCCGGTATAGCAGGGCCCCCCTGGTGCTAAAGTGTGGGTGTGGAAGGCAACTCACCGAGTCCCGGGTCTGTCCGTCGTGTGCGAGGACATGGCTCCAGGCGTGCTTGAGGGCGTCGTCCTGCAGCTGGGCGCTAGCGAACTGGCCCGGCCGTGTGGTTCCTACCCCCCCCCCCTCCGGCAGGAAGTCCGAAAGCTCGATGAGAGGGGATCTCTCGGCGTCCTCGGGTGGGTCGTTCAGATCTGGCGCCGTCAGGGTGTCCGATGTGTCGGGTCCGGGCCGCGGTGGTCCAAAAGCGCGCCCTCCCGAGGGGGTCGGAGATCCCGGTGGCGAGGGCCCGTCCCCTTCCGGCCCGGTGTCCTCTGCCGATGCCTCCTCCTGGGTCGCCGGTATCCGGGTGGCCCCATACGCCGGTCGCACCTTCCTCCCCGCTCGGGGAGCAGGCTCTCTCCTTACCCGATTTCCCCGCCCCGGATCCCAGAGTCTGTGGAAAATCGGGCAATCCCTCCCGATAAGAAGGAGAACCGGTAGGTGGGGTACGATCCCCGCCCGGGCTGTGAACACCCCGTAGGGGGTCCGGATGACCACATGGCATGACCCATAGGTCCGGGTGTCCCCGTGTACACAGACCACCTCCAAAGGCTCCCCACCCTTCCCCCCCGCTAGTTCGGGACGAAGGAGGGTCACCGCACTACCCGTGTCCAGGAGGGCCTGTGTGTCCTGGGACATAACCCGTGCTGGGATAGTCGGGGACCCGGCTATCCCCTGTGCCCAACATACAGGGCCGGTGCGTGCCCTCGTCCGCATAGGCCGAGGGCATCGACACATCTCTGTCCCTGGGACAGTCTCGTGCCAAATGCCCCGGCTGACCGCAGGCGTAGCACCGTCTCGCCTCTCGACCCTCCCGGGACACGACCGGCGGCTCCGGTGGTGGCGACGCCGTCAGGGGCCCCCTCCGGTCTCGTCGGGTCTCGGTCGGCCGCAGGTTGGTCCGGGGGCTGGGTGTGCCGTCGCGGACGGCATGCTGTGTGAGTCTGACCACCGCTTCGCGGAGCAGAGCGAGACTTTCCGCGGTCTCCCGCTGAAACGCGGCCGCCTGTGCCTGGAGCTGTAGTTGTCTCTGAACAACCGTGGGAGCGGCGGTGCCGTCGGGGTTCTGCATGGTGGATCGAGGGGGTACGTTACCGTGTGAGTTAGTGGCGTCGAATTGCCTGCATTCTCCACCATATGTGGCAGCCCGGTTCACGAATGCTTCTCTCACACACGGAATGCACCACACTCGGTATCCAGGGTAAGCCGAAGTCGGCGTTTATTCGGCGATTGGGTACAAGGAAATGCAAAATACTGTCAACGGTGGCCTCCGTGAGACTCTCGCTATCGACTGCTTCTTTGCTGGTCCTTCTTGTTCCCCCCGGTGTGCGTCCACGACCGTCTTTTATGCCGACTCTCCCCCCCGCCGGCCAGGTGCGTTGCATCCCGGTGATTGCGCCGGGTGCCGACGCACGCTCTGCTGCCGTCCGGTGGGTGAAGGCGGTATACCCCGTCAACGACTACCCCGCGGTTCCCCCGGATGGGGAGCGGGTTGTCACAGGTTGTACTTGGCTGGGTATTGTATATGTAATAATGGCCACTACATGGCAACACAAACATTTTCTGATAACCTATGCTTGAAGGACCACTTCTGCCAATTTCAATATGCTGTTGTATTGCTCACGCTACCCTTGACTTGTCAGTACCCGGTGATGCTGCATTTTTCGGCTCAGCCCTTTCCGAGATCTGAGCTATTCTAATGGGTGCAGATTTTGTTTACATTTTTAAAATTCTTAACATAGGCCTACTCCAAATATTTTCCCAAAAGGTATCGCTGTTTGCTAGTTGTCTGCTGATGTTGCATAACCTTTTAGATGTTTTTGGGAATAAATCAAGTTGTTTTTTTGAAGTGTAAACAAACACCTGCCCCCATTACAATGACCAGGATCTCGGAAAAGGCTGAGGGGGGAAAAAAAAAAAAAATCTCAGGTACTGACAAGTCCAGGGTAGTGTGAGCATTACAACTGCATGTTGAAATTGGTTGAAGTTATCCTTTAAGATGAACTGAGCAGACAGGCAGAATTCAATTAGATAACTTCAAAGGGATAGGATGGTTTAAATTTGCTTTTATGTCCTCTCATTGCAAAACAAGTAGCCTATTCTCCTTTTCTAAGTCTGGCTGGTGGTCACCCTAACATATTCAAGATATAGATGTATGACGTCCATTATGTCTTAAGAGTTATATCAAATCTTAACATTTCTTTTGTTTCAGACATGTGAAAGTTTTTATCTTTTACCTAAAACTTTTACATGTCTGAAACAAAAACAAAAAACAAATTCATGGCATGTTATAAATCTACATGTTATTAGGGGACTTGTAAGTGATATCTGGTTTGATTTTGTGTGGATATGAATAGAATAGTAAGTGGTGTCTTTTCTACGTTGGTTTTTGTAATTGTAATTATTTTTTGTGTGTCTTCACAGATTGATGCATTTGCCATTCAAGACATAGATGATGCATCCCTTGCATGTTACATACCACTCTACGGGGACAGAATTGCCACAAGGCGATACTGCATGGACAAACAAAAAAGGAAGGAAAATGAACCATTGAGGATGTCACTTCTAGATAAACTGCGAAAGAGAATGAGTAACGCGTTTGGTGTGGCCGTACCGTTATGGTGCGGCCACACCAAACGCGTTACTCGCGTTGGATAACGCGAGTAACGCGCCTAACCTGACGCTTGATCATTGTGTGGTGGTTCAACGCTTCCAACGCGTCAACGCAGCTAGATGAGTCCATGTCCATGCAACTTAACGGAGCGTTCCCTCTTCGTCATAACTATCAAACCAAACATCCTTCACATTCACCGAGCGAACATTATGAAAGTAAAATGCACATTTCTCGCTAAAAATGTTTCCATAAACGCATTTAATGGCGTAACTATGTTACTATGTCCGACCAGAATAAAGATAGTTGTCGGCCGTGGCTGCGCTGGAGTCCGAGGTAGGAAACCCAAACGCCGCCGTGTTTGGGTGATAGAGCTTAGATCGGGTTTGATTAAATAATCTCTGATGTAAATAACAATAATCGGGTTAAATAACTTCACATGGTGTGTCTGGTGTGTTTCCAGCATTCGTAGTGTTGATCAGCAGATATATAGTCCGCCAAGACGTTGAGGTTGCTTAGCAACCAGAGACTCTGTCCATGCAAGTGAACGGAGCGTTCCCTCTTCGTCATAACTATCAAACCAAACATCCTTCACATTCACCGAGCGAACATTATGAAAGTAAAATGCACATTTCTCGCTAGAAATGTTTCCATAAACGCATTTAATGGCGTAACTACGTTACTATTTCCACCCAGAATAAAGAAAGATGTCGGCCGTATGCTTCTGTGCAAGCTCACTACTCTCTGCCAGTGACGTCGGGTCAAGCTCCACGCTGATTGGCCACCGCGTCACGCGTTGGAGCGTTGAAAGTTCAATTTTCTGAACTCCGGGCGTTGGTGCGTTGGGCGCGTTACTGCGTTTACGTGCGTAATTACGTGCAACTGCCGCGCCTAACGCCCCCAACGCAACGCTTCAACGCGTGTACCGCACCTAGACCAATGGTTCCCTATGCAAAAATGCCGATTTTCAACGCCCCTAACGCGAGCAACGCGGTTGGTGTGGCCATACCTTAATGGTGCGGCCACACCAACCGCGTTACTCGCGTTGGACAACGCGAGTAACGCGCCTAACCTGACGCTTGACCAGTGTGTGGTGGTTCAACGCTTCCAACGCGTCAACGCGCCAACGCAGCTAGATGAGTCCATGTCCATGCAAGTGAACGGAGCGTTCCCTCTTCGTCATAACTATCAAACCAAACATCCTTCACATTCACTGAGCGAACATTATGAAAGTAAAATGCACATTTCTCGCTAAAAATGTTTCCATAAACGCATTTAATGGCGTAACTATGTAACTATTTCCACCCAGAATAAAAAAAATGTCGGCCGTGGCTGCGCTGGAGTCCGATGTAGGAAACCCAAACGCCGCCGTGTTTGGGTGATAGAGTTTAGATCGGGTTAGATTAAATAATCTCGGATATAAATAACAATAATCGGGTTAAATAACTTCACATGGTGTGTCTGGTGTGTTTCCAGCATTCGCAGTGTTGATCAGCAGAGAAGCAGTCCGCCAAGACGTTGAGGTTGCTTAGCAACCAGAGACTCTGTCCATGCAAGTGAACGGAGCGTTCCCTCTTCGTCATAACTATCAAACCAAACATCCTTCACATTCACCGAGCGAACATTATGAAAGTAAAATGCACATTTCTCGCTAGAAATGTTTCCATAAACGCATTTAATGGCGTAACTATGTTACTATTTCCACCCAGAAAAAAGAAAGATGTCGGCCGTATGCTTCTGTGCAAGCTCACTACTCTCTGCCAGTGACGTCGGGTCAAGCTCCACGCTGATTGGCTACCGCGGCTTAGCGTCACGCGTTGGAGCGTTGAAAGTTCAATTTTCTGAACTCCGGGCGTTGGTGCGTTGGGCGCGTTACTGCGTTTACGTGCGTAATTACGTGCAACTGCCGCGCCTAACGCCCCCAACGCAACGCTTCAACGCTTCAACGCGTGTACCGCGCCTAAACCAATGGTTCCCTATGCAAAAATGCCGATTTTCAACGCCCCTAACGCGAGCAACGCGGTTGGTGTGGCCGTACCAACGCGAGTAACGCGTTTGGTGTGGCCGTACGAGACCAAATCACAATGGTCTCCAGGCCAAAGAGAGACAAGTCTGAGATGTGATGTTGGGCGAAGTGAACTTGCATTTACATTTACATTTAGGGCATTTAGCAGACGCTTTTATCCAAAGCGACTTACAATAAGTACATTTGTCATAAGAAGTGAAACAATATGTCACTGTCAGTACAGTAAAGATGTTCATAGAACCAAGTGCAAGTACTAACGATCACTAGGCTAACCCATTCCCCGTGTAAAGCAATGATAGCAGCTACTGCAGATGCTATGCAATTAAGAACTATGAATAAGTGCAATGTAGATTAAGTTTGCGTCAAAACCTTTGCTGCGCCGCAAAACTTTTGCTGCGCAGCAAAACTTGATTTGCTGCGCTGCAAAACTTCGGCGACAACGCGTTTGGGCAGGAAATGCATCTTTTGGTGTGAACGCAGGGTTAGCCGAAGAGGCTGCTGTCGTGGTGTGGCCGTACCGTGAGTGCTGTGACTGATACATATCTTTTTAAAATTACAAATAATTCTAATTACTCACTGAAAGCAGGCAGGCACGCATCATGGCGCAACATTACTGCCAAAGTCATATTAAGTAATATAACTCATGTGCGCAAGGCAGCCACAGGAGACGCCAACATTGTTTTCAACCGCTCGGTACCGCGCTGTATTAATTCCCAAGTTTTGAAAATAAAAAGTATTTGACGCGTATAACGACTCTGTTTTTGATTTGTTTATTTGGTTTTTGAACAGCAAGTTTTGGATGCATGCATCGGCTTTGAGTTTGTTTGTTTGTTACCTTAAAATTACATTCGCTCGCAACACACACACACACACACACACACACACACACACACACACACACACACACACACACACACACACACACACACGCACACGTTCACCCACTACAACCTGCCGATCTTCAATCAAAACAACATCAAGTAAGCGATGCCACAGCGCGTTGACAAGTCCGTCCCGAGTCTCGAGGCGCCCATGTTTGAAAGCCGTGACACACTCTTTTACCAGTTGGCCTGAAATACCACGCCTCGCAGTCATGGACCTATAAAGAAAGTCGTAGTCGTACCATGCTTGTTTACCGCAACATTGAGAAGGGTCCCGTCTGAAACTGAGTCACGCAGCGCTGCGTTCCGAACGTTGTGTAATCAAATACACCGGCATGGCGGTAGGCTACATAAAAAAATCATATCCTAACGAAAATACACACCGTTATTCAGTGAGAACCGGTATAGAGTGGCGAAGTCACGCCTCTTCCGGTAGGGCTCATGGGACCTATGACATCGAAAAATATGAATGGGTGTCAATGGAGAGAAAATAATTATCTTCTGCCATAAAAGCCATTTGAAAAATGTTCATTTAAATCCACAAACAACATATGTGTAATCCAGGGCCCTGGATTACACATATGTTGTTTGTCCAGGGCCCTGGATTACACATATGTTGTTTGTGGATTTAAAGGATATTTTTTCATGCAAAGAGTTCGACCGTTTATTACTACACGGCTCGTATGTGACGTCACGCTCCCTGCGACTGGCGTGGAGAAGACCGACAATCTTCCCATCGGCATAACTGAAACTCTGCACGTGCCCCGATTTATAATGGTTTTCACCTCTTTCGATGCTTTTATCCTCCCCTTGGAAAAAGCGGTGAAGTGGGGCAGAGAGATCGCCATCTCTGTGCCGAGTTCCAAGGGCGGGTGTGGTGACGTATATATGCGTCGAGAGCAGCGAAGAGCTGTAGTTCACAAAGCGGCCTCACATAAAACCTAAAATTATCAAACTTCTTCACGAACATTTTTAGTTTTCTTTGCATGAAGAATTATCATTTAAATCCACAAACAACATATGTGTAATCCAGGGCATATAAAGACTGGGACCAGAAAATAATTATTTTCTCTCCATTGACACCCATTCATATTTTTCGATCTCATAGGTCCCATGAGCCCTACCGGAAGGGGCGTGACTTCGCCACTCTATAGCGCCCAGCACTAACACAAGTTGACGCCGCAACACCATGGGGGCGGGGCAGGGGGCGTTAAAAAACGTAAGGCACCGTTATGAGGAACCGAAATGTGCGTTCTTATTCAATCTCGTTACAACCGTTTATGTCGGAACCGGTTCCCTACTGGAACCGAGTTTCGGTGCTCAACCCTAATGACGAGCTGGCTGTCGCCTTGCATGGTTGACTCTGCCGTCAGTCAATGTGTGTATTAACTGATGCAAGTCGCTTCGAAGCGTCTGCTAAATGTAAATGTGCGTCGGCCTAATGCGCCTCCTTTTTGAAAAGTCGGACAAACGGACCTTCGGACCAATGGGTTCCGTTTTCGGAACATTGAACCGTCGGCATAGTGGCATGTCGATCTAATGGGAAATATTTCGGACCATTGAGACGTCGGAACAATGAGGTGTCAGAATTACGGGCAGGCCCCGAGCAAACACATTTGTACAGAGACTATCAACATCAAGAATACCACGAGGACAAAGTTCACCCAAGGGTACTTTCAATTTCAAAAGCATCACGGCCAAGTCGGCGTCTGATTTGCAGTCTTTTTCTTTCAGTTCACGCTATTCCTGGAAAGCTTGCCCAACGTTTACTCGTGTCTGGCCTCTCTGTCGGTCAGTCTCCCTTTTCTCTTCTTCTGTTCCTCCGACATTGGGTTTCTCTGTCTCTTTTTAGTCGGCTGATCTATGATGAATGTAACCATCCCATAGTTACTTGTGTTTATATCGAGCCGGTTCCGTGTTTGGGGGTCTTTGCCGTAAAACAATTCGTTACTTCGTGAGACCCGAGACTCCCGCGAGAGTGGGCGGCGGGTCGCCGGCAGAAACATATTCGTTTTCTCCGCCAAGATGCGCAAGGGGGAGTCGAAACAACGAACAATCGAAGAAAAATGTATAATAGAACCATCGCAATGACTCTTAGCCTGTTATATTAAGGTTAATCAAGCCAAAAAAGTTGCATAGTTCCCCTTTTACTCGTGTCTGATCTCTTTTCTGGTCCATTCTTCTTTTGTTCCACGACAGTCGCCTCTTGGGTCCCTTATCAGTCGATTGATCCATGATGAATGCAACAATTGCCTCGCAACTGGCTGTTTATATCTAGCCGGTGCCATGTTTGGGTGTGTGTATGTGCCGTAAAGCATTTTCGAAACTACAATCTGACTACATTTTCGAGGCTCGATTGGATACTTCCGCTGCGTCACATCCGGATTGTGTCGGTCCGAACAGAGCAAGTTGCATATGCGCTTTTTCCTTGGAGAGGTGACATGGGGCAATGAGACACCCACCAAACGACCCAGAAATGGTTGCAGAACCATCAGAATAACTCTCAACCAGCATAATTAATGTAATTTTGGCTAAAGAAGTTGCATAGTGGGCCTTTAAAGTAACCTTTAGTCCCCTTTTGAATGTGATACACCTTGGTTGGTATCATCTCTGCTTAAGAGTCGTATAGACATAAATATGAGGCTTGCAATGAGCATTTCAATCAACATAAATAGTCAATACACACTCAGGGGGAGGAATTACCTCTCACACGTGTGAGGTTTGCTTTTCACAAATAGGTTATAGGCTAGGTGTCACTACCAAATCTGTCAATGCTCATCTCTCAGAGTGACGTAACTAGCCCCAAAACAGTGCTAACTTAACTGTCAAAAGTCAACTACAAATATCTATACATTTCCTAGCCAGCGGAACCTATTTTACAACAAAAAAATTAAAAATCCTTCTTGACAGTTCTGTTAATATCTCTCCAGTAGAGGGCGCACTAGACTAGGGCGAACAGTATTCTGTTTAGCCTGCTGTGGATGAATTGTTAACAGATTTCTTTTTATGTGGTCTTTTAAGCTTCATTCATACCCTAAACGCCCAGAACTAACTGCATTATTTCCTGTCTCTCCCTAACCCTCTGCTCTGAATGATGATTTGATTATCTTTGCCTATAAACTAATGATGACATTAATTGTTTTATAAACGAATATATATATATAATGTGACAAATGTATGTTGGTAATATCGTTTTCTGCTGAGACATCAACATCTGGAATTCCTATCAACCTATCAATCCGGCCCTGTTGTGTATATTTAATTTTTTAACTGACTACAAATGTCTACACGAGAAGCACATTTATTTATATATTTTCTTTCATTGCCAAAGAAGATAAGAAACTCCTGCGTTCACCCGATGAAGTCAGAGTAAAAGTCCCAAGGGGGATGGTCGCCATGTCAAGGCTTGAGTTTGTATTTGAATGTATGGACGGCTGCTTTACTAGCACAGCTTCCCACAATCCTCCCATGACGCAGTGATCGGCGGGACTTAAAATACATGACCCGACGACCTTCCTGCCCGCAGTCCGGACCCATGTCCTTACTCCGCCTCTGCCAGCAGCAGTGAGTTACGACCTCTTGCACGCCGGCCCCGGGCACAATGCGGCGGCTGTGATAGTGTTTCATTTCTGATGGCAACGCAAGAGAAGAAAAATAAAAGATGTGTTTCTGTGAGACGGGTTGGATTTATGAGGCCTGTCCTGGCCCCCGGAGGGCCGGCGTCCTCTCTGATCTGCTTTTACTCCACTGACCCACCGACCCCTGGGGGTCATTACAGAGGGCCCCCCTCCCAGGCTAAATTGTCCCGCTGGCCGCCAGCCCATGTCATGCTGCTTGTTTTCCAATCAAATCACTGTATTTAAAAGGGACACGAGTCCGGAGCCAAGTCCAAACAGACATCTGCTGGAAATTGTTTCCCTCGCAATTATTTCACGCAGTAGTTCTCCCTAATGCCCCTCCCCCCCAATGCCCGCCCCGGCTCAACCCACACCACCCAGGGCTCAAAGATAGACTTCAGCTAGTGATTTTGTTGGTAGCTTGCCTGTTTGGAGCTGAAGGAAATCCCTATTCGTGCTTGGTAATGGCACAACATATAGGGAGGTGGCGCTATTGCGGTTCCGGAAACAACTGTAGCAGAAGTCTATGTGAGAATGGAACGTTTGTTTGAAAAAGATTTTGAAAAAATCTGATTCAGAGAGCTCTGTCCTCTCCCGCTTCGGACAGAGTTTACAGTCACAGTCACACTTTCTCCTACTCTCGGGTCCACTAATCATGGGGTTGGTGCTCCACTCTGGCCACTTGTCAAAAGGACATGAGGCTGTGTTTGTGTCTGCTAAAAATATTAACTTTCAGAATGGTATCTGGAAAAAGTTTTTTTTTAATGATGTCTGTGTGGGAGTATATTTATTTGTGTTTTAGTTTTTGTCATGGTCGCTCTTGGGCTTGCCAGGGGTGGACATCATCTATCAAAGAACTTTAATAGAGAAAGCGTGTTGTAGCAAAATGTGTTACGGCCCCACGCCCCAACCTATGTAACGGGAGATGCCATGGGTGCTAATGCTTTGCCACCTAAAATGGGACATTTTGTCACTTCCACAGGTGCTAAAAGCAGAGATCTCAACGTGGACGTTGACCTGGTTGCAGTCTTATCTCGACACCCTAAGCGCTGAAAGTAAAAGATGTGCTGTTAGGCCGAGGCTGCGGGGGTGCTGGTCGCTGTGAGACGCGAAGGATCCCCTTTTAAATTAAGTGTTATAACATTGCCACTTGGCTCATCTGTTAAAACACAGCATCAACAATTGCAATGCCATGTTTGTCTTATGTCAGACGCCGTAAACAGCGCGGACAGTGAACAGATAATGTGAACAACAAGGATTGAAAAATGCGCAAATTAGCTTTGTTCATGACTTCTGCTGCTGTGTAGATGCATAAATTGTTGTGTTGGGTCGTGCAGTAACAACGTATATAATGTAATGTTTAGTAATGAGACTTTGGTAAGGACTTTGCTTCCTTCGTACAGAAATTGCAATTGTAGCAATAATTGATTTATTCTATTAAATAGTCATGATAGATTTGTCTAAATTGAATGATGGTAGTCATGGGCCCTTGAATAATCTTCACAATAAAGCTTTCAACAAAGCATATTTTCTTTGTACAAAATCCCCAGAACAATTGCTGACCAGATGGTTGTGAGAAACAGCTGTTGTTGTGAAGGCCACTATACCTTGCAAAGAGCCTCTTAGACCAGCAGGCCATGTGACCCACGTCAAGCATCTGGGAATGTGTGCATGTGACATGGCATGAATTTGCTGATGAGTAATATTTAAGTTTTTATTTTTTTGATGACCAGATCCCCTGGTGTGGAAGTTTCTTTCTTTCTCATTGCAATGACCGATTTGACATGTGTATCTTGCATAATATATATATTTCCAAATAATAGTTATTTGTGAATGTCACTGTATTTCGCTGCAGGCGCCGACCTATGCCTGAGTAAGCTGTTAATGAATGGTGTCATAAATACAAGGCCAGTTAAAACCTTTGAGACTGCACCTGTGATGAAGTGCTTTGCAATTAAAATTTAATTGAATTGAATTTAATGTTTTCTCCCTAACCTTTTGTTCGGCTCAATGCAAAGCTAAACTTTAGCTTGGCTCAATCCAAAGAGCTAACTTGTAGCTTTGCTCAATGCAAGGCTAACTCACGATCTTGGTTGAATTCAGGCTGACCTTTAGCTTGGCTCAGTGCCAGCTCTGTGAGGCCTTGGTTCATTGCCAGGCTTACCCTTAGGTTGGGGTCAGTTAGGGGGACTTCACTCTCTGGTCTTCAGAGGATTTGTCAGCTCAGCTAGAGGTTGTCTGTAGTGCCAAAGAGCAAGGCCCTGCAGCTGGGAAGCACAGCGCTCCAGCTGGAGTTCTCTTGGTTTAATGTGCAGCGATGGCGGTGCAGCTTCATTTAGCATTCCTTCTAAAGCGTGCTATGTAAGCTGGGTGCACAATGATAGAGATACAGCAGGCACACAGTATCTGTGTAAGCCCATTGCAGAGTGGAAATGCATGCTTCATAACCAGGTGTCTGTATATGTACGTGTGTGATGTGTTGTGACGTTGTGTTTCCATTTCATTCAAGATTTTCCCCAAACAAAGTCTGCATCTGATTGAAAGTCGTGATGGCATCAAACAACCTTGTGATCTTGTTTTTTTCTTATTCTTCATTATTGTTCATACAATATTGTTTATCTATCCCTCGACCTACCCATTTAAATCTATCTATATATCTATCGTTACCTTTTCATGTTTATCTATCCATATACCAGTGTCTCTCTCTTTCTCTTCATTTATCTCCCTCCACTCAGAACCAGCTCCATTACCCCTTCGTCCAGGAGCTTGAAGATGCAAGTGCAGCAGCTCTCCAGCATGCGTGGGTTCATCATGGTACATGCAACGTTGATTTATTTTCTCAAGGTTTTGGGAGGTTTCTTGGAAGGCCAACCGAGAGTCCAGAGAGGAAGACGAGCCAAACCCACAAGTCTGAAACAGAACCTGTGCTGCCTCTGTGGTCTTTTGCTCAGTACATTTACTTTACCACACAAGCAGATGTACCAAAAAAGGAGTCAGACGGAAAAGCTGGAATGTACTGAAGAAAGCGACACTTTTATTTATTAAATAAGATTGATGTCTGATAGCTATGATTAGTAATGGCATTGAGGGATTCAGTGGTGAACATTTATTACCGGGGACATTGTGATCCATCCCTGCGTATAGAAGAGTGACACACCATTAATTTCAAACAGGAATATGCAGAGGGAGGTGGGATGCCCGGGCGTACATTCATACGCCAGTTACAACAGGAAAAAGGAACAAGAATGAAAAGAGGAGCTCCCCCGACTGACCAACTGCTCAGAGGTCAGTCGATCCAAACTCCCACTGACTCATAAAGCCCTTCTTGAGAACATCAGAAACATCTCACATGCTCTCGCGGGCACGACTTTAATGGCATTCCTCAGGGCTCACTCTGCCCTGAGCTTCTGACCCCCACCCTGGCCTGGGTGATGAAGGGTGAAGCTGGTTGATGGAAGTGGGGGGAGGGGGCTATTGGAAAAGGTTGCAGTTTCGGGGTCCCTCTAACCCTGGCCAGGGCCACAATAGGGCCCTTCATAGAAGAGCGTTGCTCCGGGCGGTGCGTGGGTGGATCATAACCCTATTTCTTCCGGGGTCCGCAGGAGCATAGGGGCCTATGCCTCTGACGGGGAGAGAGAGAGAGTAGCCTTGGCGTGGACAGGACGGGTTACAGCCCCTCTGGTGTCAGGGAATGGGGGCTTCACTTGAAGTCTTCGATGACAGAAAGTGAGTGGAGCCCAAGGTGAGGAAAGGGACAATGAGGGAGGGCCCTTCAGTGTTGTGAATGGCTCCATTATGATGACCTAGAGGTCAAAGAGCAGAACATGACACACTTCGGTCGTTGACAACATGAGCCTTAAAATGTCTTTGATTTTTTGTTCTGTAGAGATTATTTGGTTTTCACTTCCTACAGCCCTGCTGATGGCTCATTCATCAAGCAATTGTTTTCTTGTAGACAAATGTGTTCATTAATATTCTGCCATTTAGTGTATGCCCTTGTTTATATTGTAGAATCTGAAAGCCACAGGTAGAATTAATGCTGTTAATGGTACAACAAACATGGCTGTTAAAGCGGGAGGCTCTTGTTGGAAAATGTAAATCTCCTACAACCGGACCCCTCTCTGCCAGTGCACACTCTGTGTTGTTTTGTCTGCTGGTTTAATATTTTAGCAGTCATTCTTCAACATGCAACAGCTGACCAGGGTCACTGTTGCCGTAGAGACGTCTTTGCTTTTACAGTTTTGCTTTGAGAGATGACAGCTGGCCAGGGAAGATTCCAAGGAAGGAGTTGAGAACAGGATGGTCCTCCCTCCTTATATTGCTTTTCTGTCTTGACCCCTGAGTCCAAGGGTTGGGTAATTGGCATTATACACTTCAGGCCCCAAAATGACTAATGGCGCATTTCCACCGGAGGGTGTGGGTCGGTTCAGTATGCAAAGTTCCATCGTGAGTAGTGGGCGTGATCCGGACTGAGCCATACTCGTCTAGCAGTACTCCTCCATTGGGGTACTATGCCTGAAAGGCTGTTGATAATAACAAACAAACACAGACAGTACCCACAAGGACAACGACAACGGCGAAAGCTTTGTTTATTGAGGAAAAACTTTGCTCTCTCTCCTTCTTGGAAGTCCTACATTGTTACTCTTTGTTCATTGTGTCGCGTTCTTCTTTTTCCTTGGAATTATTAGCAGGCTACACTGTGTCGGCCTGCTATAAGGTTACGATGCTTACGTAGCTGCCGCGGCTATCGCCATCTGGCTTTAACCCCGCCCCACCAAATGCCTCGTGCCCACTGCATCCGTCCGTTGACTGATCCCCATTGACTTTGAATGGGGACGGACGCGCAATGCATTATGGATCCGTGCGCTCCGTTGGACAAGTTGAACAATTTTCAACTTTTTCTGCAGCGACGGATGCGTCCTCCAATCAGATCGCGTATGCAAATTTAAGCACTGTGACACTACTCGGGCTCTGACAAGCCTGGAAACCTCCCCCATTCCCCCGCCGATTATAGCCTTTTTGAAAATAATCGACATCTGCCAAAAAGACGCCGATTACAACCGATTTTTTATTTATTTATTTTTTTGAAATGTTATTGCGCTTAGTATCCTGCAGATTGCGCTCCTACTCGCCTAGCTAACTAACAACTTTAGCTGGAGTAAAAAAGAGGAGATTGAATTTTACCGTACAACATGAAAGCACGCTCGCTCAGGCAGCTGCGCGCTCACCTCACCAATCTACACAAGACGCGTTGTTTGAGCATGTTGTGCCTGTTTTTCTTTAGGTCCCAGGCCATGTTAATTTGTTATACTGTAAACTCTAACGGTGAGACCATACTGCTCAGCACGCACGTGTTAGTCACTGCTCACGAGCGCAGCACATTGGGAGTCAGTTATTTATTTTACATTTTAAATTACACTAATTTTTGACTGTAAATGTATTCTAAAACACTCAAAGGTTCTGCATTCAATTCACATATTCGTCAAAAGTGTTTAAAGTATATTTAAGGTATCAAAAACTACGATTTATATGCTTTCTTTTTTCTTTTTTTTTTTTTATCGGCCGATTAAATCGTAATTGTAATTTTTCTCTGAAAATAATCGGCATCGGCATCGGCACCCAAAAATCAATATCGGTCGGGCCCTAATCCAAACCGCACCACTCGATGGAAATGAGGCATAAGGGACATAAGAAAAGCTGTTAAATTCTGTGTAAGTTTACATTACATTGACGGCGTGAGCTCTTTGTGTAATTTCTCAGCTATCAGTGAACATATCTTGAGTCAATTTTGAGTTGACTGCCTCCGCATGAGGGAATTTAGATTTTAGACTGGCTCATCCGCTCCTGGTTAATTTCTGACCAATCCGGGCTTCTCTTCTCTGGTTTGGACAGGGATTGGTCACATGTGCGTGCATGCAACAGGAAATCCATTGCAGAGAAACTAAGGGACGGAGGGAGCAGAGAGGGAGTGGACGTTTTTTGGGTTGTTTCGTTTCGAAATCCTGCTTCTCCACTTTCAAAGCGTACCTACAGCTCCTTTAACTTTGTTAGAAAACTAAGGCTAAAACTAGGGAGGGTTAGAGCAGCAGATGCAGGGATGAAATGGAGATGGGCAAATATGCACTCGATGCCAGGCTAAACTGCATGTTATTAGGACGTAGGCAGCAACAACAACATACTTGCAGAGTATATGAATTTACTTTTGCTAAAACTGTCTAAATGTATTCCTCTGACTAATTTAGCCATCATCTAGCTCATCTGTTCTGTTAGTTTATCGCATCATATCATATGCGCTCCTTTAATAATAACCAACATGTCAGTTTCTAATCAGTTGGGCTGTGTTCTCTCTCTCTTTGGTTGGGTCTCTGCGCCCTCAGGCCATTCAGGGGCCCTCAGGCTATATGCGGGCCTCTCTCCCCGTTCCAGCGGGATGCACTTCACACGGGGCCCTCCACTGGTGTTGCTGTCCAATTAAAAATATATTTATATTTTTCTTGAAGCGCTCATTGGGGCGTCTTACCCCGAAGTCCTCCCACCCTCCCCCCTCTCTAATATGTGCGGGTGACTTGGACACACACGTGCTATTCAAAATACATTCACACACGCTCTTGCAGAATCTCACACCAACACACACACACACACACACACACACACACACACACACACACACACACACACACACACACACACACACACACACACACACACACACACACACACACTGGTTGTCTTTCTTGCTTGGTTTCCTTAGGGATCGTCTGAAATTGTTAATTTTGGACTACATATCGGCTAACTTTAGAAACAGCTATGTAGGCTTTTTGGCTGTTATGCATATCCGTTTTTGATGGGTTTTTAGACAGGGGCATATTTCCTCCCCCATGTTTGATACACTTGCAAGTAGAGCAAATACATTATGGAATTAAAACCAAAACTACACCTCCAACAATGTACATTGCTTTTTCAGGAAATTATGTTCATGAAGGAATACACTGAAGTTGGCTATGAAGAGGAAAAGTTGTCCATGCCGTAAAGGATAGTCTCAGGATGAAAAGTGTAAAAACAAGAAATGTGCTAATTTTGGATTGCTTTGTTCTGTGTGCTGTCGTTATGTGTGGCAGAGAGGCATATGTGCTTTTTTGTGTAAGAGTATCAATAAATATTAAATGTGGAGGATTAGGTCTGTTTTATAACCGTTCAGCGATCCCACAACCTCTGTACCCATGTGAACATTCTACCATTTGACTAGATGTTCTTCTCCCTACGGTCAAGATATTTTTGTTGCCTGTTGGAGGGATTGAACCCCTTCTCCCAAACTTTTATGTTGACCTGCTGCCGAAGCCCTCAGGATTTAAAAGAAGAAACAACACAAGTCATTGAATTTAAACAGGTAAAAAGAAGAGATACTGTATTTGAAATGTACAAAAGCTATATACACAGACTCACACATACACAAGGTCACATACATCAAGAGTAGTATACATCAATGGTAACATACTCTTTAACATTATTATTTTTTAAAGGATTCTATCAGATTTAAAGAAACACAATAAAACTGAAAGGACTGATGCTCTGTCCCTAAACATACCATACAAGTCTTGTTGCTAACCCCTTCTGCACGCTATCCCAAGCTCCCTGCACTGCTGGGCTAAAGAGGAACATTATTTGTCCAACAAATGAATTTATAAAGAGTTGGATTTCCATTGAGAAAAAAAGGAGGTACTTGTATATTCTTTCTGATGCTTTCCAGTCTTTAAAGGGATTCCATGCGTCACAACAGATTTGACACAGAGCATTGGGGCATTCTCATTCAGTCAGTGATGTTAGAAAAGGGGTATGTTAATAGAAATCTCCTCTATTTCAGAGGGCAACCCAAGGAGATCTGGCTTTGCAGTGCACTGTGGAATCAGTAAGTGCCCGGCAAGCATTAGATAGTCAACGTTCACGGCATCGAGAATCTTTGTTCCATGTTTTACATCAATGTAAAACATGATGCTCATGTCTTTTACATAATTTAAAGCGGGTACCATACAACATTATCTAAATGACATTAAGATACTGATAAAAAACTGATTATGAAATATTTCCGTTCTGCATTGGTGGTGTTGTCATTCAGAGTCCAGTTCATTAGGTTTTGAATGCACAAACTTGATTTCAGCAAAGCACTATGAGAACTGCTTTCAGTGCACTGCTTTCAAGAGGATTTATTTGTTCAACACCATTAACACAATTATCATCCATTACCTTTGCTTCGCTATGCATTTAATACTCTGGTCTATCAAAGTATTTATTGTTTAAAGTATGGCTTTATAACAGCAATATAAAAATCTCAGAACCCCCTGTGTATTTAAAACAAAAATGCAAATACTATCATCGCAAGCAAATATTATAGGATAAGCATAAGATACAGATTGTTCTTTTTTTTCATTTATGTTACAACTTATGCTTTGCTGATTCAGTGCCTTTTTTTAAGAAATATCATGATATTGCTGATGTCAAAATGAGAGACGGATGAATTTACGTAAGAAATTCATCGAAGGCCTAGCATTCTTGAGCCCTCTCAGCTCATCATGTTGAGGAACTTGCTCTCTTCGGCCAAGGCGGTGAGCATTGAGGTCATGTCCCCGATTGCCATGTTGCTGATGCCTGCCGGTACGGAGGCCAGAGTTACAGAGTTGCGTGGGGTAGTGAGGCGCGAAGAGCTCTGAGAAAGGCTCTGCAGCAGCCCGGGGCTCAGTGTGCCCGACATGAGGCTTGAGTGATCCCCATCGTCCAGCATGGCATCAAAGTCGATCTGGGCATGCTCTGTGGCACCCTGTCCACCAGTGGATGAATCTACTGTGCTGCTGGTGACCTGGTTGACTCCTGGAGACGCCATGTTGGCAACTGCAGTACTGCTGGTGTTGGCAACTTGACTGGCACAGGGAGACATTGGGATTTCAAAATTGCCTGAATTGGGTTTGAACATGTGGATCTGGCCTGTGTAACAGATTGTAGAGTTGGGGTTCACAGATGAGCTGACGATGGGCCTCTTTGGGCTTGCCTCGGAAGTGTTGTTGGCATTGTTTGAAATGAATTCAGAGGACTGGGGGAACCGGCTTTGCATGACGGCACCAGATACGGAATGCTGTCTGCCAACGGATTTAGGTTCAATTGGAGGCCTGGGCTGGACCATTCCCCTACCTCCGTTTTGAAGGCCTGCTTGTTGCTGGTGAATACCATGGAAGTTCTGCTGCTGCTCAGCCAGATTCCCATGCGGATAGCCCTCAAACTGAGTCCTTGATGATCTGAACCCCAGTATTTCTGGATTGTTCTGATCCATCATACCATTAAATGGCGGTCTCATGCTGGCGTTTCCAGGTACAGAATTTGGTGCCCCCTCTTGGCCAAAGCCTTGCTGGGGACTCATCTGCTCATTCGAGTTCACATTGTTGTACTGCCTCTGGTGCTGCTGTAATGAGCTGTTGATCATCCTCTGGTTGTTGCGCTGTGTATAACCCTGAATGGCCATATTCTGACTCATGGGCATCACTTGCTGGTTGCTTCCAAGGCCTTGACCATGTCCCTGGAATGAACCAAAATTCGGTCGTTGTTGTACGACCGCTAGGTTCCCCCTAATAGGATGTGGCTGTTTGTTGAGCTTAGCTGATGTTTCCATGGTGCCAGAACTCACCTCGTTCCACTGCACCGGCATATTGTTCTTGCTCATGCGGCCTGATGGTGTTTGGAAGGGCTGCTGGGAACTTCCAGGACTCAACTGGCAGGACTGGAAATCCTGTCCTGTCAGGGGCATGTTGGCACTCACCATGGCGATTCTCCGTTGCCCATAGAAGGTCTGTTGCTGATGGGCTGTGCTTGGCTGATAGCCCTTGGTCTGGCCAACATTCTGACCTGAGGGAACACTGTTCTGTGACCGAAGGTATTGCACTACATCATCGGGGAGTACAATATCATCCTCTGCTGGCTGATCTCCAACCGCCATCATTCCGTCTACAGCCATGTTCTCCATCGCCACGTTCTCAGAGATACTGGGTGGCCTGGGTGCGAATGGGTGACGTTGCAGGCTCCCGTCGGACCGTGTATAGACTTGCGATCCCAGGCCTCGGTAGTGCTCCTGCATGGTGGGAGGGTTCATGGGGTTCATGCTGTTCATGCTGTTGTAGCGTTGCCCTCTGGTTAAAGACAGGGGTTCCAGGGTTGGCCTGCGCACAGGATCACTGGCACGTCGGGGAAGGCTCATAGGCACCTCATGGGGCATCATGCTCTGGGACCCATGGCTGAAGTCACTGCGACGCCGCGGGGCGGTTCCTGCAGGTGGGTGGTTGAACTGGTAAGGCGGGGCATCCTGTGGATCCCCGTACAGCGCCATGCGTGTCCTCAGGCTCATCCGTTCCATGTTAGGTAGTGGGGTTGGTGGTGCGCCGCCAACAGCAGCTGCATACTTGGCCTTGAGATGGTAGTGCTGTGCCGGGGTCAGGCTGAGCAAGCTAGGCAGACCTCCTCCACCGCCACTAACACCACCTCCTCCACACTGGCTGGCCTCGCTGGAACGCCGAGACATGTCAGTGGAGATGGGGTCGTAGGAGTCTGCTGAGCTGATGTTGTTGTGCCTGCTGCCGCCAAACTGGGAGGCCTCGCTGGAGCGGCGGCTGGAATAGCATGGCGAGATACCCGAGGAGCGACGGCTCAGAGTGTAGACGGAGCTCATGGTGCTGGTTGTGCTGTCGCGTCGCTCATTCAGCTGGTTCAGCATGGTCACCTCGCATGACGATGGGTCGATGATGCGTTGGCCAGGGTAGGAGCCGTTTAGATTGGAGCTCTCCAACAGGGAACCTAGCAGGGGAAGAAAATATGAGATATTGCAAATCACACACATTGTCCTATCAAATGTATTTATACATACTGTGTATATATATATATATATATTAAGCATTCCGAATGTTGCATACTCCATAAACAGATTTTATGTGAGGAACACAGGAAAAGAAGCTCTTTAATAAGAGCTTTGAAATAATAATAGCCCCTTCCTTACAAACATCTCAACTATATAAAGTAAATCCGTTTCCTCGCCTCTCGCAGACTTACCGATGGCATGCATTGGCAGCAGCTTGGTGCTGTTGCTACGGTGACCTTGCGGCGGCTGCGGTGCTGAGTTGGCCCAGGGGCACTCGTCCCGGACAGTCTTCAGCCTCTCCTTCTTGATGTTCTCTAACTTAAAGTGGACCCCACCTCCCAGGCCGCCGGCCTTCCTCAGCTGGAGCCCCACCCCGGCCTGGTGCCCGCCGAGGCCGGGGACGCTGGACTCCACCATGGGGCTGTCCTCCAGCGCACTCAGGTCCCCGAAGCTGCCCCCGCTGTGGAGGGCCATCTCTACCCCACTGTCGTTGTTGTTGTTACTGCTGAGAGGCGACGGCTCGCTGCTACACGACGAGTGGCCACCAGGACTGGACTGATATGTCTGGGGGTAGGAGGAGGATCACAAGCAGAATGAAAATCTCATCTCGTGTTCTCTTGTGCTTTTGTGTTTGCAAAACAATGGAACGAGGGATTGAGGACCTATAAGGTGAACGCAGGACGTAGATGCAGAACGTCTGGATAATATGTGAAACCAAACATAAAAAAAATGGGGGAGGAAGGAGTAAAGGAAATCAAGTGATCATAGGATTTATGAGTTGTGTACTATGAAACTTGGGTCATATCTTGCTATGATGATGATGATGACAATGATGAAGTTTTTCAGAATAAACAGAAGATAGGCATTTCTTTGCACCAGTGTAAAGGAAATAAACAAATAACTGATGTATTGCTACTCAGTACATTTGAGAGTGGCCAGCGATAAAACAATTAAAGAAAAGAGAACCTTCAAAGACACCATTTTCAACAGTTCAACGGCTTCCATTCTGAAAACCACTACGCAATAAAGCAACTAACTTCTCTTCCCTTTTCTTTGCTTGTGAAGTGTAAAGCACTCTCCTGACTAATACATTTAGCTGGTATCAAATTATGATGGTCATAATGGAGGGTTTTTGCAATATCAAAAGCACTATAACATCACTGATCACAGATGGCTCTGATTTATGGACGGTTGGAAACGGGTAGATAATGGATGAGTTCTGTGAAGCCTAGCGACAACAATTCAAACAGGCCTAAAATTAACTAGAGTGCATAGATCACAGCGTGGGATTGGCCCCATTTGTTCATAGCACATACATTTCACAGCCTTTCAATATTTATGTGACAATAGCCTTTATCAGCTCTGTTCTGGCGCCTGCAACCAGATCTGGTCCTGTCGGAGAACCTCATGAAATACTTTCTCCCTGGGTGTCTGTTTGCATGCAGAATTGCATTTAGTCTCATGCAAAATAAATATGGATCTTCCTTTGAGAAAGAAATTAAGATTTTCATGCGACAGCAATGATGAAACAAAATAAAATGGCAGCATCTCCTGCATGCTTTTTTAAATATGCAGTTGAAAGTCTCACCTTAGAGAAGTCTGTCCATTAAGAAGGTTAGAATGAGAGAGAGGAGTACATTCAAGCAGAAACCAAAGATTGGGTTCGCATCAATATTCTTGGTTAAAACATGGGTTAGTAAAAAAGGGAAATATATTCAGATACCTTTGGTAAAAAATTAACATGCAGATCCATTCAACGAATTTATGGCTGAATTGTTGTGTTCATTATTTATTGGATTTCATTTCCTGATCATAATCTATTTAGGACTTAAATTATAATAACTGAATTTACTTCACCAGAATGCAGAACATTTGGTGGTGCAACAAAATAAATGAAGACGTATTGTTATGTGAGATCTCTCCCACTCCCACTGGTGGATTCTTACCATGGAGTTCTCCATCTTAATGGACTTGAGCTGCAGACAGTCCTCAACACCTCTGGAGGTGTTGTTGCCCTCGGCCCTGCCGTCCAAGCCCCGGCCGCCAAACTTGGTGTTTGTCTCATTCTCTCCGGCCCCCCTGGGTGGCTGGGTTCTGGGTGGTGCATCTCCCCGCTGCTTCTTGGTGACGTGGGCTTCTGGTCCGTGGACAGTCTTCACATGCTTCCTGAGTGAGCTGGGGTCTGTGTAGCGTTTGGTGCAGCCGGAGATCTTGCACACGTATGGTTTCTATCGATAGGAAGGGTTGCAGTTTTTACCTCAATGGTATCATGTTTAGCTTTTGTTTATCTCACTTATGTTAGTGACTAAAGACCACCAGTTAGCGTATCAATTTAGGATTTCACTCAATCATTTCTGTTAGATAACATTACATAGTAAAGTCATTATTAAAATGGTGATGATGTTGAATTTGAGTTTAAAACGTACCTCATTAGAGTGTGTTCGGTTCTGGTGCTTGGCCCGGTCCGAGGCGTTGGAGAAGGCCTTGTTGCAGCTCTCGTGCTCACACACATATGGCTTCTCCCCGGTGTGGGACCTGAGATGGGTTTTGAGGTTCTCCAGACGAGAGTAGGCCTTGGCACATCCCTCAAACTGGGACAGACAGAGAGACAGACAGAGGAACACCGTCAATTGAACCTATCAACCATATGGTGGTATTGTTATTTCCAGAACCAGAAAGGGAAAGCATCAAGGTTTAATGTTTTAATTTTGGGGTCTCTGAGTCGTGCCCACACACTGTGGCAGGCCACACAAAAAAAGCAAAGTGCTGTTCCATTTCTAAAAAAACGCCTTTTTTTTAATGAAATATCCAAACAAAGGGTGAGGTGTGGAGAGGGCCTGTTGTTTGGCAGACAGAGTGGTGCACTGTTGTCTGCTTAGCCTTTGTTTTCTGCCATGCTGAACAAGCTGTAATTTGGCATTCCATTAGTGTGGGCTTTGTGAATGTAATTGCTATTGAAAGAGAAAGGGGATCAACTCCGATTAGTTAAGAAAGTGGAGATGAAAGTAAAATATAATTTCTTCTGAACACCACTCTTCTTAGAATATATAAGACAGCGGTAAGGGGAGGGACAATAAAGGGATAGAGAGTGAGAAGACTTTGAATGCTGTGAGATAATACACATGGGATTTTAATCATGAGCCCATGCCGTCGCTCAGCTTCCTGAACTCACTTCGCAACGCGCATCTTTCCTTTAATAGACCCCACGAGCTCACATGGTCAAGACTTTGAAGCGCCAGAACACAGGCACGGGATTTCATCTTCAAACAGCAGATGAATGCCTCATTTCAAACCCCGGTAAGATTCATTGGATCTATCAACATGGAAGCTATCAGAGGTGATGAATGAAAACAGACTGTAAGGAAGGATTCAAATCAATTTCAAGGGGGAAGACTAGTTATAAGGCCACACTATACACTCATGTGGGGCTTACCGTGCACTTGTGCGGCTTCTCCCCGGTGTGTCTGCGCATGTGGACCACCAGCATGTACTGGGCCTTGAAGGGCTTCTGTTCGCGCGAACACTCGTCCCAGCGACACACAAATTCCTTCTTCTCTCCGTGGATGTGGTCGTTGTTGATGTGCTGTGGAGAGGATAGGAACAGGCCAAAGCATTACTTACTTTTTTCCTATTTCTATTGACCCATTCGACCAATGCTTTAATCCAAAGCAATTCGTATTATCTTTGTATAAGAGCTTAAGGACGCCTACAGGTAGACTGCAGACATTTGGAGTTCCATCTTATTTGGACTGGGAGTCCAACACCCTGACCCCTTCACTGTTTTATATCTGTCCGGGCGTTATAGGGCAATATGTTGGGAATTGTGTGACAAAATAAAGGTCCTAGCCTCCATGTCTAGTTTGTTTAGTCTCATAGAATCACTTGAAAATCAGAAGTATGCAAATCATCTGAAAAATGACTTTGAGGTAAATGTGAATTTCTAGAACATAGAAAAAGTGAAGCATGAAGGTCAACATTTTAAGGTTGTTTTTCATGGGTTCTTCCATTTAGATCAGGGTAACTTTTAATGTATTATTCTGTGTGTGTTTGGGATAGTGTTGTATCAGGGAGTGATTAACTATATTGACCCAAAGCCTAACAGCAACACACTTGTCGTTTTTGTTAATGGCATGGCACAGTTGTTGTTTAGTCGTGTGGTTGTGCATGTGTCCGCAGTGAATCCGAAAAAAGCTTGACATTTCCCACCACTGAAAAGTGATGGCCGACACACAAACACACACACACACACACACACACACACACACACACACACACACACACACACACACACACACACACACACACACACACACACACACACACACACACACACTGTGACTGGCGGTGCCATTCATCAAGGCTGACAGTTCATATCCAACTAACAAAGAACAATAATGTGTTTGTTTATTCAGACCCTGTGTGTGTGTATTGTTTCAAGGAAATGGTACTTCCTTGTATCCTGAGACTGAGGCTTCCCTGAGATAAATGCTTCTACGATTTATTACCTTCTTATTGTCTTTTCTTCAATCTGTAAACCAGTCTGGGGTCAATGAATCTACTTCCTGTTTATGGCAAGGCTCAAGAACGTTGAACATTAGTTGAACTATTCTCGGGTCTGGTGTTTCCTGAAGACTAACAAGGAGTTTTATTGGTCTTCACATTACAATGGTGTGTATGTCTATCTGTGTATGCATAAGCGTGCATTTGTTGGGTTAAACAAGTGATATTTACTCACCCTGTTGTAATATTGTTTTTTATGACAACATACTTTAAAGATGTGTTGTTTCACAGCGAAGGGAGTGAATCACTTTAGTGACATTGTCCAGGCATGTAAGGCATTTGCAGCTTACACATAGTGCCATTGTATCTTCACTGAGCCTTTAATTATGCCCTTAGGCACTACAAGTTTTACCTCAAATCCCATGGCTGACACCCACCACACACTCATGAATTCTCCAACACCACACGCAAATATTCTCTGTACCCGGAGGCCGCATTGTCCTCTTAAGGACACCAACTCCCAGAATTCCCCACTAATGTGCACCGGATCTTCACCAATGCAAATGGGAGCTGGCCTCCATATTCATCTTTCCTCCACCATTGGCTTAGAAGTGGAATCCTAACCATCTATTTATGCAAGGGCAACAGGGAGTGTGTGGCCTTGCAACAAGCATCTATTTTCAGTTTTTACACTTGCACTACTGAAGGGTCTCCATCATTTTGGGCCAGTTGGGGAATCATTATATTGTGGATCAGTAAAAGCCAGAGCAGTGGCTAAGGCATGTTATTTTGATGGTTTTCTGGTGTGAATCTCTTGTGTCTAACTCGACACAATCAGGAACTATTTTTTGGGGGGCGGGATATTCTGGCTGTTAGCAGTCCGCTATTACGTGGTTGTGCTTCTGGCTCACAAAGCGTGAATGGGAGCGATTTGTCAACATTATAGTCACAGCAGGCTTTATTTTTAAGCAATTTATTTTGTCTGGTTGGCTGCCTTCCCTGTAGCCAGGTGGGAAGGGGTGAGGGAGATTTGTGGTCTCACATAGTCCATCTCCCGAACCACCCCACAAGTTGAGTTTAGTGCTTTCTGGAGAGGAAGTCTAGCACTGTGGTCCCGGACTCCAGTCCTCAGAGTAGTCATGAAGTTTGTGCTTGTGGCTGGAGTGAGTGAAGGGGGAGGGGCCAGCAAGTTTAACTGTCAAGGATTACGCAGTCTTGGATGAGGCTAGTGTGTAGTGACTAACGAGAATGGATCAAAACCCTCACCATTAATTCCTTCCATCTCCAACCCTCATTTTTTAATTCACCTTGGACTGAGTTTTAAGTCAGTCTCGACCAAACCCTGAAAGCTGGGCTGGAAACCCCCCCCCATCATTACCAAACAGCCGATGTGGTGCTTCAAGGAGTAGAAGGCATAAACGGGGATGGACTAACCCAGCCAGTCAAAAAGAATGGAGCGTGAGTCTCTTCAGAGCTTCATAGTGGCTGGCATAAAGATGGATTTACGGCCGGACCTCTGGGGCTTTAGAGGTGGCGGACAAGGTGGGGGTGTTGCTGAGAGCCGGGGAAGGGGGGGTTTGGGGTGAAAGGTCGTGGGGAGGAAGGGTTAAAGGGCTGGGGTGTGCACACAGCTGCAGGGATCAGGGCTGAGGCTTGGGGAGAGCGGGCAGGCTCATTAACCTGCTGCATGTCAAGCCCGACAGTAGAAGATCGGTTACTGGGTTGCTTTGGTACCGGGAATCCGTCAGCAAGGGCCATAATGATTAGCAGGAGCATTTTGGTGAAGCTCTTTCCACTCCTTTGCTTTTTTCAAGAAGGAAATGTTGCAGATTTCAGAAAAGGCTTTCAATTAACTGGCATAAGAAGTACATTTGATGGTGTGGAGTGAGTCCACTGAAAGTTGACTCACGGCCCCCCCCCCCCCCCCCCTGCGCTCAGTACTCACGTGCACTAGTTGATCCTGTGTGTCGTACTCCTGGGCGCACCCTTCCCAGTGGCAGTTGGTCTCATATACGGCCTCTGGCTCCTGTTTGCTCTCGTCTTTATCCAGCTCCTCGTTCAGGTCCAGGATCCCTCCACACGCCTCCTGAGGGGCCAATACAATACAGTTACTAACAGCAGTTACTATTGAGATATGACAACAGTTACTAGACAGCAGTTACTATTGAGACCTTACAACAGTTACTAGACAGCAGTTACTATTGAGCCATCACAGCACTTACTACACAGCAGTTACTATTGAGGCATGACAACATTTACTAGACATGTTAATATGAAGACATCACAGCAGTTACTAGACAGCAGTTACGATTGAGACATGACAAAAGTTACTATATGGCAGTTACTATACAGCAGTTACTAGACAGCAGTTACTATGGAGACATTACAGCAGTTACTAGACATGTTACTTTTGGACATTACGGCAGTTCCTTGAAAACACTTAATCGTGGACAAAACATTACAACCCTTACAGGGATATGGTCAAAAGAGGGAAAGAGAGACATGTTATATAAGGGATCAGAAATGGTTGAATGTGTCACATGAATGGGGCTTCAAATTAGAATTGCACACTGACAGTTTTAGCTTAAGTGTTTTTCACACGAAAAATGAGAAAAAAAACGAGTGGCAAACGGTTGTGTGTTCAGATATGACTTCACATACGAACACAAAGACACCCCAAACCAATACTGAATCTATCACCTCTATCTGTTGTCAATACGCTACATAAAGTCACACTGTTTTGCATCTTGCTTATCTTGACCCAAGTAAACTGTTACTGGATCATTGCTATCTCAACACATTCATCCCACTCACTGGGCATGGTGCAAGATATTCCTTATTGAACATCAATCAGGGCCCAATCCGACACATTAATCAGAGGGGTAGTGTGTTTCTTTTTCTGAAGAAGTTGGAGCATTGTACTACGTTCAGGTACTGCTTTTGTTTTATATTATATGTATATATTAATATTATATGTGTATATTTAACACATATGTTTGATGAAGCTTGGTAACCATGAGGCTTGTTTCAAGATAAAGACCAAACATTATACCACCACTATGGTAACCTTTGTACATGGCATTAAAAACCAAAACGTCAGATTACTTTGAGTCCAGCGTTAATAGTATTCACTGTACCTGAGATGACGGAGATATAGGCAGGGATCCCTCTGCTTCTGTCTTGACCTTCGACCTCTTGGTGATCATGGGGTTGACAGTGCTGCTAACTGCGTGGTCACTTCCCGCGTTCTGTGGTGGCAATGAGGATTTCACATCAGTCAATCTCTATCCGACCAACACTTTCTCTGTCCATCTGTCGGTCTACATTTTTCTGTTTGTCACTGTCTTTCTTTATCCCTTGCAAAAATGAATTGCTATTTGCAACTACTTTTCATTAATGCACATATTTAATCCTATTGATTCCTGACCGTAGCCTATTCTGTTCTGACATACATGCCAGTTTTACTAAGCACATGAATTACTGAGTAGATAATTAGAGAAGCCAGAGAAATACTATGCACAACTATTGGTGCGATGGCTCTCTCCAGAAGGGCTCAGATGCATTGCAAACTAAACGGACTGATACAATGATCTAACAATATAATATAACAAGCAATTGCATGGCTGCCCTATGTGTGTCAGCAAAACAAATTCTATGCCATCCCTTCTACTCTGTCCAATAATACAGTTGCCTCTGTTCTAAACAATCAAATATGTAGACTGCTCCTTACTATTAAAGCATATGGTCGATATTTGCCATCTACATTAAGTCTAATAGCAATTCATTAGCTAATACCGCCAACAGTATATTTTTTATTCTTCTATAGAGGAATACAAAAGGAAGTCGAAAACATTCGTATTCTGTCAGACAGTATTTGTCCAGAATATTTATCAGATGAAGAAATGTACAATGTTAATATTTAGAGTGGTGACGTAGGGGGCATCTATGATGTGTATATTTTTGTTTTCAATATCAATTGACAGCATTGGCCCACAATGCATCCCAGCATAGATTCTAGTGTCTCTGTTAATCGGCGCAACTGCTGGAGCACGATGGGGAGACACCGCAGTGGGGTGGAGGGTACAAGGTCCGGAGTGGGGAGGGGGCTAGAAGTCAGAACGTGACCCACCACAAGACTAAACCGTTTGGACTTGTTTGATAACAGCCAAACTGCGAGGAAATTTGAATGTGGGGAGATTATTAGCCTCAGCTTTAGGGGGTGGAAGAGGTTGAGGAGGGGGAGGCAAACATGCGGCATGGGTTATAGATTAGTAATGGAATTTGTGATCTATGTTGCTGTGGCAAATATGCTTGTGTGCTTTGTCTGTGTGTGTATTTTGAGTGAGTGGGGGTCCAGTGATAGGAGGGGGGTCTCCCCACCCGGTCACCCAGGCTCAATAGACCCCTTCAGGGGGCCCCTGTGCCTTCACTTCCACTCTCCCTCCAGTTGGCTGGAGACCAAGGACATGTGCTTCTGATCACTTTCAAGACCTCTATATAAATATACTGTATTGTGTCTGTGTCTGTATGTGTATATTTTGCATGTGATTGTGCACGTGGGATTATATTCACACATATTCACGTTCTGTGTTCCTATGTTTTTGTGTTAAGACAAGTGTAATTTGTACGTGATTGTGCACGTCATAACATTCAAGATAACGAGAGTATACTCTGGTAGCAGTGTGTAGTCTGCAGTATAATAGACGGACATGTGAGTGAAATTGTGTGCTCAGATGAGAGTCTAACAATGTGTGCTATGATAAAATGTGTGCATTTAAAAGTGTGTACTATGATGAGTGTTTTACAGTGTGTGCTATGATAACTATGTATGTGTGTATGTGCTTGTGTGTGTGTGTGTGTGTGTGTGTGTGTGTGTGTGTGTGTGTGTGTGTGTGTGTGTGTGTGTGTGTGTGTGTGTGTGTGTGTGTGTATGCGTGCGTGCGTGTGCATGCAATAAGATGAGTGTCTAACAGTGTGTGCTATGATAAATGTTTGTGTAAAAGTATGCACTAAGATGGGTATCTAACAGTGTGTGCTATGAAACATCTGTGTGTGTGCAAGAAGAAAAGGGCGGCACGGATGTTTGGAGCATGTGTGCGAATGAGATTTGTTGAAAGGATAAGTTTACATTAGCAGCAGCTATAGAGTACACAGCCCACTGATAAAAGGGGGGAGGGGTCGAGTGAACGGAGGAGAGAGGGGGAGATCGGAGGGCGGGAGATGGACGGGGAGAGTTCAGAGGGGAAGGAGAGATTGATGGGAGGGGGAGGGATGGAGGGATGGGAGGAGGAGGGGGAAGGGAGGAGAGATGGGAGGGGGAGGGAGGGGGAGATGGGAGGAGGAGGGGGAAGGGAGGAGAGATGGGAAGGGGAGGGAGGGGGAGGGATGGGAAGGGAAGGGATGGAGCGATGGGAGGGAGGGGGAGGGATGGAGGGATGGGAGGAGGAGGGGGAAGGGAGGAGAGATGGGAAGGGGAGGGAGGGGGAGATGGGAGGAGGAAGGGGAAGGGAGGAGAGATGGGAGGAGGGAGGGGGAGGGATGGGAAGGGAAGGGATGGAGCGATTGGAGGGAGGGGGAGGGATGGGAAGGGAAGGGAAGGAGAGATGGGAGGGAGGGGGAGGGATGGAGAGATGGGAGGGAGGGGGAGGGATGGAGCGATTGGAGGGAGGGGGAGTCATGGAGAGATGGGACGAGGAAGGAAGAAAGATGAAGCTACTAATGGGATGGAGTTCTCCGCATGTTTCTGATCAGACATCGTTTGAATCCAGCGTTGGAGGCGCAGCGCCAGGGGACATCTGGCTCTCCATGAATTCAAGACCGCTCTCTCAAGTTAACTCTCATTCATGTCATCTGCTAAATTGACTTATTCTCTTTTTTTACTTTTACAGCACATGTGAAGTACGGTGCCATTAGAACTTCTACTACTACTACTACTACTGCCAAGTTGTTCTGGATAAATGTGTATTACTTAGTACTCAGCTAAAACCTGCCTAGGAGGCAACGTTACTACTATCTAATATTACATTCTGTAGCCTACCTTGTGTCATTCTTGTTTCAATGGCTTACTATTGATTTGAGTTTTCTTCACAATTTGATTCACAATTGTTGCAGCTTTTTGTGCGCTCAATGTATTTGAGGTACATGAAGGCGTTGTAAACTGCGGCAGACACTGTTGAAGTGCACGTTGTGTGAGTGTGTTTGGTGTCTCACATGTTAGTCTCTCCTTACCTGGTGCGACTCAGCCAGAGCGGAGACATTGTGGGAGAGGGCGAGGGCGGAGGTGGCCAGAGGGTGCTGGCGGCCAGGGAAAGAGGTGGGTGAGGGGTGGAGCAAAGGAGGCGTGTGGCCGAAGGCACTCAAGCCCCTCTGCTGGTTGAGCAGCTGCTGGTAGGCCATCGGGTTGATGGGGTGGGGGAAGCTGTAGGACGGGCTAGAGAGAGAGAGAGAGAGAGAGAGAGAGAGAGAGAGAGAGAGAGAGAGAGAGAGAGAGAGAGATTAAAACCTTGCCATAATCCAAGTAATGATTTGATTTTTATAAAAAAAAAAAACATTCAGCATGTAAAAACCACGACAGTCTGTTATGATCACTGAGGTCTATTGCAGAAACCATTGGAGAATGTGCTCTTCTCAGCTGGGCAACAGGACTTTAAATCTCATAGCTTTCTTTTCACTTGGGTAATTCTGACGACCTGAACTCCGAAACAACATTTAGGCAAACAGGATCTAGAGGCTTTTTATGAGACCAACTGACACTGGGAAGGCTGCGCCCAGGAGCATGAAACGTGGGATAAGCAGCTCAACAATGCCTACAGGTCAGGCTTTGGACGCTAGGGGATTGGAACCCTCCCCAATGCCACACCCACCCGTCTGTGGAGGCCCACCTGATCCCGCCGACGGAGAGGTGTCCGTAGGAGCTGCTGGCGGCCGAGCTGGAGCGGGAGTTGTTGATGTAGGCCACCAGGGAGTTGGGCGACGTACGGATCATGGTCTGGAGGTCGATGCTGGCGTCCGATAGCGGCGAGATGGACAGAGCTCGCTTCCTGTTCAGCCGCGGGGTCAGTCTGGGGCTGGAGAACCTGGACACTGGGGGGTGTGGGGAGGACATGGTCAGATGTTAGAGCAGCCTCGTTAGCTTGATGATGGAGAGAGCGGAACGAAGTGGGGTAGGTTGTTAATACATTTATTTTTTGGGTTTTATCTTTGCATTTTTATGCTTTTTTATGCAGTGAGATAGACAGGCAGGTATGGAACAGAAAGGGGAGGACATGCAATAAAGGACCAGGGGCAGGAATCTAACCCAGGTCGCTGCCGTCAGGACTGGGCCTTAAAGGTACGTGCTCTACCCGGTGAGCCAGCAGGTCGACCACAATAACATAATTTCTTTGCTGACACAAAACTGTGAGGAGGCTACTGAGCAGGAGTGTGCATGCCCTGTATCATGTTTAGCAAACTTTACACATTTTTCCCCTAAATGTATTATCCCAACTGTATTGTTGAGAACTTCAGGCACTCAACAATGTAAATGTTGTTGAACACCGACCTTTGATTAATCCATGTGAACCAAAATAGAATTAGCACAGTAACAAGAAGTAACATTCCCGTTTAAACCACAACAAAGCCTGTGGAAGTCACAGCCATGCTACATGTAGCCCTATCTTTACCATCTCACACACACACACACACACACACACACACACACACACACACACACACACACACACACACACACACACACACACACACACACACACACACACACACACACACACACACACACACACACATACAAACACACACTCCTGGTGTTGCCTGGTGAATAATGATTCCTGGTGCATAATGAATCGGTTTGATGTTATTACTGCGATAGCAATCTCTTCCAGACCCTTGTATTATGGCCAGTTAAATGGAGGCAATTTAAACAAATTGATCTGAGAATACCATGAGAGAGAACAAGGCAGGCCCACAAAGGAGAGGGCAATGCCCTGCTGCTGGGCTTGTTGTATCCCGGATTTATTTGAGATTATTTGGAAAATAAAGATCAGGATTTAGGATTCACCATCCTTTTTTAGAAATGTATTGCTTAAATGTTTTCCCTCACAGTTAAAATGGTAAGTATTTGGGTTCTTAAAATAAAATAAATACACAAATTGCTTGAAGGTGGTTTTTTTTTGAGTAGGAGCGCTTGAAGAAAGGGAGAGAGACAGTGGTGGGAGACTGAAAATCTTGTATAGAGAGAGAGAGAGAGAGAGAGAGAGAGAGAGAGAGAGAGAGAGAGAGAGAGAGAGAGAGAGAGAGAGAGAGAGAGAGAGAGAGAGAGGATGAAAACGGTAGTAATGGAGGCAGCTGCTCTGGAACAACAGGTGCTGAGCATTAGCCCTGGTGTCCCGGGACAGAAAGCAGGACATGCTGTCTGTGTGTGTGTGTGATGTTTGTCAAAGGCCAAAAAAGAGCCATCATCAGAGGCGGCGGGTAACAGGAAGCTAATAATGGCCTCATCACGTCTCACCTAGAGACACACACACACACATCCAGACACCCACACACACACACACACACACACACGCATCCACACACAAACACAAACACATGGCCGTCACCACGGTGAACCTGTAGCCAAGCCCTAACCTTTTATTGATCATGAAGTCACGATGATCCCTCCAGACCAAACGAGCTCCGGCACCAGTCTAATGAACGCCCCAGACCCCCTCCTCAACCTCCTCACCTCCCTCACCCTCCTCCCCTCCTTCACATCCCTCACCCTCCCGCCCGACGGAACCTGAATGTTGTGTTTAGAGGTGGCGACTCGTAAAAAGAGGCAGGCATGTTTGGCGGGCTAAGGGGCCCCAGGGAACTTCAGACGACTGGTGGAAGAAGGAGGAAACCAAGAGGGGAGGAAAAAAGAAAAGGGAAGAAGGGAAGAAATAAAAACAACAGTGGTGCGGAGATGAGAGGGATGTGTATAAAAGACTTGGCAAAAACAACAAAAGGCGCAGAGGAATGCGCCCCGCTCGGGGTTAATAAATAAAAGCGTGTTGTTAGGCTTGGGGGTTGGGGGGGGTGGCATGGGCACCATAAGATGTGGCAGGAAGGGGATTGGTGTTCGGGGGAGGTGCATACTGCCCTTCTCCCCTATTACTCCTTCCTACATCTTTCTGTACTTCATCCGTCCGGCTCTCTCTCCTCTCCTATCCTCTGTCTCTCTCTTCTCAATCCTGCTTTTCCTCCATCACTCTGAACCGCTATTCCTCAAGCAATCTCTCTCACACTCTATAATATATCCCTCTATCCTTGATCGTCAACGTATGAATAACTATCAAGTCTGTTTTCTGTCACTTTCACTCTCCCACTCCTCCGCCACTCTGTTCTCTATCACTCTATCTTCAATCTCTCTCAAGCCTCTGTGCTCTATCTTTATCACGCTGCCCCGGCATCAAAAATATGTTTCTATGGGGATTTACTTGTGTCGCCTTCGCCCTACGTCACAACACACATAAAAAGGAAAATACATGCACACACACGTGCACACTCATGCCCACATTCGCACATGTGCGCATACGCATACACGTGAGCACACGCTCAGACACATAAAGCGATTGTTTTATAGGTGGTGGCTCTAATTGAAAGGGTGTGCAGGGTTCCGGACAGCCGGGGCAGAAACAGATGTTGCGTGTTAGCGTGGCGCTGTGGCAGCTTGTGGCACTACGGCACGGCGCGCTGCCTGTGTGTTACTGCTTGTGTGCGTTTGCTTTTACACGGGTGTATGCGTCCTATTTTTTTCATGGGCGTGGGGTTAAAATTGCGTGTATGTTCCAGTGTGCGTCTGCTATTTATATTGCGTGTGCGTGGGTCCCCCGTTCTGCAGTGTCTTTGCAGGACTGCAGGGTGTGCTATAATTGAAGGATGTGGGTTGATATCCAGGCTTGTAATTACAGGCTCTCCATCGCACATTCATAGAATAGTAGAGCTGTGTGTTTATGTGTGTTTGTGTGTATGCCATAGCTGTATTTTGCGATTATGTGTGTGTATGAGGGGCATGTGTTTTTTGTGAATGTATGTTCACTTTAAGCACCTGCCTTGCTGTTTTAACAAAAATGTGTGGCTTTGTGGAAAATCTAAATTGTGTAATTACAGGGTACTGCTCATCATCCCAGCTCTGCCCGACCCCCTGCTGACATTAGCTATGGGGCCCTCATCAAGGCCCCTGGATGTACATGAATGAATGAACCTGTAGGCCAGGAGGCTTTAAAGCAGGAAGATCTACCTTGTTTGTTAGTTCCCAGTAGAGGAGATCAGTAGAATAGTGCTCTGGGGGGGGGGACCCCTGTGGGGCTTTAAAGACCTCCAAAGGAAAATACTCAATGGTCTCTGAGAGAGAGCATGTTGGGCCTGTTTTCGCAGTAGTCCCTTTGTCTTTTATTTGTCCTAAAATGCCTACTACGTAATCAAATGAGTTATTCTTTGTATCAATCACGTCTGGCCTTGTAATAGGAATCTATTGAAATTTATATAACTTTTTAACACATTCTAATTATTTTCAGTGGGATTAAATGCACCGTAAACAGAAAGTGTTTTCTCAAACACAGTTGGCCTCTACGACTAGATAGGCCTTGGATTGTGCTGTGGTCACTGCACGGGGACCCCCCCCCCCCCCCCCCCCCCCCCCACCACCACCACCACTACCACCATCATGGAGTGGGGAGAATGTTCCCCTGGCAGCCCGCGGTGTACAGGGAGGCCCTGGTTACATGCCAACTCTTCCACTCTTACTCTTTCCTCCTCCCCACCAGCCGAGGGTAGCTGGCGGACCAACATATTTATTTTCCTAGCAAGAACTCTCTAATACCAACAGCGTGAAGCACGTTAGCCAGGGCCTGTGCGTCCTGCGATCTTCCAATGTCCTTGCCCCAAAAAGAGGTTGTTGTGTTTGCTGGTGTTTATGCGCACACCTCTGCCCCGTGTTCATGTTACTCATGTACAGTTAAGTGTTTGTGTATGCAGTCTGAGCGAACTGGTATAGCCAGCCCCACCCGCGATCCATCCATCCTACAACACCCCCCCCAGACCCATCCAAAGGTCCCGAGCAGATGCAGAAAGAGGACTACAGTATTCAGACAGACACACACACAGCTCTTCATCAGCACTAGATTCCCATACTGCTCGGGAAAGCAAGGTTTTTAACTTGGCCCATGTGAATGTTGTGGGGACGTCCACCACTTCTGCACCAGGCACTTTTCCGTATCTGAACGGAGACATTCAAAATATGTGGAAAAAATGTGTACATCTTTTTTTTTTTTTGATTTATTTTTGCATTTTTATGCTTCATGATAGAGTGAGATAGGCAAGATGGTATGGGTGAGAGAGAGGAGGAAATGGCCAGTCCTGAAATGGATCAGGACTAAGCCTTAATGGTACACGTCCTCTATACTAATAATAAGAATAATTAACGTAAGTAAATGTACATGGGTAAGCATTTACGCATTTCGCATTTGGGTAATGCATGTCTTGGTTCCGTATTGGAGGCACCGATGCGGTTCCAACTATGGTGGAAACCCCTACATTTATAAATACTAATACAAGTGCTTTAAAAGGAGGAGAGCGGTTCCTCCTTGTGTTTAATGGCTCAGCCTGCTTCAGCACCGGCACGGCACGGCCGTCACACTCAGTCGGCTGATTAGCCGTGTGAAGAGACTGCCGCTGGCACCACCGGCCGCTTGGCACCGGAGCGGAGCGTTGAATCGGGGGTCGTGGAGGGAAAGGCGACTGCCGGTAGGAACGCTGTGCTTGTTTAACACGCCGGCTTGTCACCCAGACGGCGACGACATGGCAGACGGCGTGGCGGGCGGGGGGGGGGGGGGGGGGGGGGGGGGGGTTGCTCCTGGACGTCCAGTCGATGTGACGGCCCCGACCCATCAAGCGTGTTTGGATTACACGTGTCGGGTTTAGACCGTTTTGTTTGGAGAACAACTCAAAACCAGTAAAAGGGACTGGAGACTCAGCGAGTCAGTGGAAAGCTGTATGTGTGAAGAGCTCAAGGTTCGGAATGCCAACCGCTCTCAAATGACGGGAGTCAGGGAACCAACCAGAAAGCATATTCTTTATGTGCCTTCGATGACGCACAAACACATAACTTTCCACCGTTGCAGCATAGCTGGGGTTTTCTCAATGTGACCTTGAAGATCCAGTTCAGACTGATCCTGCTACTGGTCAATGAGGGGGAATATATGTGTTTGAATATGTATGTGTGTGCATATATTAGGTTTATGTGTTTGGTTGTGTGTGTGTGTGTCTGTGTATGTATATGTTGGCCAGCGGAGTGCGAACCTGTACTTTTGGTTCACTGAGCCTTTGTAGCACTTGTGGTGGGTCTGCTGGATTTATTAGTGCATAAATTGATTTTTAATATGGATTTCATCGGCACTGCCTTCCAAAACTAACAGAGGGGCCCGGCGCACATATTTACCACCCTCTTGCCGCTCCCCTGCCCTCCCTCCCCCGGCCCGGTCCTGGAGGTAAAGGAGAGCCTTTATGCATAGTCAGAGACCGCGGCCATTAGCCAGCAGCCTGGGTCAATACCGGCCCTGTGTCGGCCTGCCGCAGTGAAAGAGCCTGCAGCCCGGCCTCGCTGCCTGGGCTGCAGTGTTAGGGGTACAAACAGAGGGCCTGGCATTGACTGCTTGTGCTAACAAGTCAAAGAGAAAAAAGAGAAAAGTGTGGGACAACCATGGTGGCGGTCGCCGTGGTGGGGAGATGGGTGAGAGGACAGAAAGCGCCGAAAAGAGATGGAGGGATGGCAGTAGGCCATCCGTCATGCCTGCCATGTTTAATTTGCTGATTGAGGTCATTTGGAAGATTAATGGCTGAGGTATTTCTGATGTTTTACTTGTAACGCAGAGTGAGGGTAATCTCAGTTTGTTTCTCTGTGACTGGGTGGTGCGATAGGTTTCCGGACGGGGGGATAGAGTGTTTGATAATCAGGCATAGTAAAGGACGACTTTCATGGCTAGATTTATTCTAAGCTCTCTTTTTAGTGGCTGTTGGAGAGGGGCTGAAGAAGTTCCTGAAGGATTCTTGGACGTGTTTGAGTTGAAAACATTTGGTCCCTTGCCTGACCCGCCATTTTGATGGAAGGCGTGAGTTCTAACCAGGCAGAAGGAACAAGCTGGCAGTCATCAGTCTTTCTTAAAGACTTCATGTATTCATGTTTGAATGTGAATGAATGTGGGAAGGTTTGAGTGTGAGAGAGAGAGTGTTTATATGCCCTTTGTGTGTACACATGTGTGCATATTGCTCTGTCGGAACATATCGCTCTCTTCAGCGATCAGGCAATGAAGATGGCAGGGTTAATCTCTGCTTTTACAGCCTGACATGAGAAAAACAGAACAGGTAAACCAAGGCCCTGGCATACATCAACCATGTGACACATTGCAATGCCCTGCTTCACATATGCAGCCCTTTTAAGGTTATCCTCAAGTGGTTAGGATGTTACTCAAACTGGTGGAAAAACACACCTTAGCTAGAAGGAAAGAGGTAAGTTGGCCGGATGGGGGAGGGGGGGGGGGGGGGGGGGGGGGGGGGGGGGGCTGTGTAGGTTTATGAGGACCCAATATTGTGGCTTAAAATGTTTGTGTAGCAGCTTTTTTCTCTCCCCTTGTCCCCGAAGTTCCCCACTTTCTTTTCCTATTAAGTAAAAGAAAACACGGACCACTAAACTATCATGCTTTGATGTGGGCAGATCTTTAACACGTCAACCACAACAAAGGAAGCGAGAGCTAGGAGAAGGGACTTGGGGAGCAGCGTACCTGGCCTGTTGAGTACCAGAGGACAACAACAACTGCCCAGTGAGTGTGCTGCACCGTGGGAACCAGGACATTGATTTACTCCATGAATGCAGGAAGGAAAACCAGCAAGGTGCCTGCTCAAACATCTTGTTGGTTAATAAACCAGGACTCCCGTGAGAACTGAAGACTCGTTTGAACAGCTTTGTCTGCAAGGGGTCCGCATGTGTTACCTCACTGTTAAACAGCATCCTCAGTATCCTCAGAAAACTTTTTTTTAACTTTTTTACTGATACACAAGGGGCTATACTGAATATAAAATATATTTGTCCTAGTTATTTGCCGTGTTAAGACACAACGTAAGACAATCACAGCGTAAGCAAACAATGCGTTGTTGACTCCGCCGTCGGTGTGTGAATGTGTTTATGAATGGGTGAATGTTACGTAATATTGTAAAGCGCTTTAAGTGGCCACTGGTAAGAAAAGCGCTGTATAAATGCAGTCCATCTACACTCGCCACAGTTCACAGTGATTGGAGGAGAAGAAGGGGGGCGGTCCTTACTGTCCACAGGGGTGTAGTCGGGCAGGTGAGCCGCTGCCGCCGCGGCTGCAGCCGCCGCTGCAGCCGCGGCGGCGGCGG